>NC_058520.1:148693135-148996165 GCF_904849725.1 Hordeum vulgare subsp. vulgare | reverse complement strand
TGCTAAGCAGCGCTACTGGTAAGTATTTACCAGCGCTAGTGCTAACTTTTACTACTTTCACATATTTGCACCCTCTATGTATTTGTGATGTATTTATACAGATTCTATACAATAGTTTCATCACATCATATTAAACATACACCATTCTCACATATCATAGACATACAATAGTCTTGTCATACCATCATCATCATCATTCAACACAAAATATCATCACATAATCTTGAAAATAGTGATACATAAGTCCGATCATGTCATGTCTCGAATAAGTGCAACTGATGGTCATGGCACACGCACAAGTTTCACCATCTCTATCTACAACATGATGTAGAAGAGAAGAGCGATCAACATGCGGAAGAACGCGACTATGTAGTACCGGCGGTCCCGCCCCCGCTCATGCTGGAGTGTCTACCTCAAGTAACTACTTTCCGCTTCTTCTATGGTGTCGAACCCTCTGTGGCTAGCACCCGGGTACCTGTGCACCTGGGCCTGAGCGGCTGGCCAGTGGCCGTAGACTCCTGGAACCCTCCCAACATACATGGCGTAGTAGTCCTTCGCCATCTCTAATCTAGGTACCTGTATCGTGAGTTGTTGATTTGAATGATAATATGCAACATAATGTACTTAAGAAAACAAAGAGGTGTGATTAGAAAAATAAAAGCAACCAATAGTAAACATAAATGACGAAGTTCCTCATACCCAAACTAATTAACTACAACGATCTACGCTAGTTCAGGACCATAGTTTAGTTACATCACATAGTTTCATCGTGCATAATTTCAAAGTTTTGCCATAGAAAGACAATAGTGATAAGGCACGCTAGTTCAGGACCATGGTTTAGTTACATCACATTGTCATTGACAATCAGTCGTCCAGGTCGGCGTTCCAATCTTCATAGTCAGGGAGGATACACCCGAGCTTCGTGAAAGGCTTCAGGTCCAGACGTTGAGCGACTAGCAGTGTTCGGACATCAAACCGCATGATTGTCCCATGGTAGAACATCCCCGTTGGTTCGAGGACTTGCTTCATGATCACTTGGGCTAGTTCACATTGTACGTGATAAAACTCAGCTCAGATTCGATGATCCGGTGTCTTTCCTATGCTTGTGGCCCAGCTGACAATCTCGGCATCTTCGCTAGTAGCTGACATGCGAAGGCGTTGATTATCCCTTCCGTACTCCATTAGGTGATGCATGAGGTAGAATCCATCAGCCGTACTGATGTGCGGTTGCTGGATGCAGCACAAGTCGGTCTTATGGCCAAAAGTCGATGCTTTATTCTTTTACTTTTTCACCTTGATATATCCACCAGTGAGGCTGAAGGTCCAGAGGGCAGAGTCGAGAACACTCTTTACGTGTGTGTAATCCTTTTTCTTGAGGTACTTCGACGAGTCCAAGTACATAGCATGGGAGTATTCCGGGTACAGAACGATGAGGATGGCGACGCCCCTGCTGCGTAAATTAAGTACACCTCAAATTAGCCTCCATGCTTGCAAAGGAATGATTAACATGTACGAAAGGATATGCGCGGATGACTTACGAGGCATGATAAGGCAGGAGAATCGCTTCCTTGTCCTTATTAGCGATCATGAATTCACCGAGGTACTTGCTCGCATAGTCACGATGCTCTTTGCAAACTACCAAGAAGCTCTCGTGCATATAGTATGGGTCCGCGACGCAGATATATTTGATGCTCTCCATATTGATGATGGAGTTGAGATACAGCACATACATGCGAATGAACTAGAAATCCAGCTTGGTCATGTGGAACATGTTGTAGATGTAGTCAAATCGCAGGAGGAACTGATTCGCGGGCTAGGTATCGACGTACAACTTCCCACCCGGCACATGAGCCGCGTAAAGCAGGTATCCTGGACGTTTTGCGACCAGAAGGCTTTCCTCTGTGGCCAGCACATCTTCATGGAGTCTCTTTAGATCATTGTTCAGTATGTGATCTAGCGCTTTGGCAAGTAGGATCGGCTCGCCGGCGATGTGGAAACACGGCTTACCTTCGACAGGTATTCTGTCTACCACCAGGGGTTTCAGAAGCGGCTGGGTGCTTGAAGCACCTATGGCGCCTTTAGGGCCTTTCTTGGACGGTCTCTTCCTTTGCTTCTTGGCGGGTGGCGGTAGTGAGCCCACCATATCTTCCCTAACCACCACCCCCAGTGTCCTCGGGCTAAACAGTGGACGGGCCTGGGGGGGGGGGGTTGCTGGGTAGAGGCGGCATGTGGAGGCGTCTCCTACGAGGATGTCTTGAAGAGAGACTTTTTACATTCTGCCTTAGGACGTTCCGGCTCCGGCAAATCAGGCAGCATGAAGTCATCATCTCCACGGTCATAGCCTGAGTCTTCCGCGTCCTGAGCCATCAATCCATCATAGGCGGTATTGAAATACTGGTTCGGGTCCTCATCATCATCCTCCATGTCATCATCAACATTTGCTTCTTCAACAGCGGGCCCGACATGATCTAGCACTAATGGAGGCTCTCCCTCGCGTCGTTCGCTACCATCATCCACCACGAGAGGTGCATGTAATTTGGTAGGTGGGGTGGTGTTCATACCTTCTTGAGAAGTTGGCGTTGGCGTGATACTGGGCTCCTCGAGACGAAGAAGAGAGTTCAGCCAAGTCAAGAACCAGTTCTTGCATGCGCCAATCATCTTAGGGGTCTCGTCGTCACCGAATGGTATCGGAGGAGGAAAATGCTCGAAGCCCGCTAAGACACTGGCCATGTTAACCTTGAAGACGCCATCAGGCATCTGTCGGTTGTGGAACATGCGGTCCTTCGGCTTCACGGTAGTTGCCTTTCCCACAGCCACCTTCTGGCCCTTGATGTCGTAGAGTAGGGTGCATGGGGTGTCGTCGGCCTACGAAGGAGACATGTCTGCGACATCAAACATCTGAAAGGCAACTGAAATGGAAGACTATAGACATGTGCTACGACAACAAAAGTCCTTTCCCGGCAATGGTGCCAGAAATCCTTCTGTCGTCTCTTGAGCTTGCGTTGGTTTTTCCCTTGAAGAGGAAAGGGTGATGCAGCACAGGAGCAGTAACTATTTCCCTCAGTTTGAGAACCAAGGTATCAATCCAGTAGGAGAATCTCGTCAAGTCCAGAGTACCTGCGCAAACACAGAAGAGCTTGCACCCAACGCTATAAAGGGGTTGTCAATCCCTTCAAGATAGATTGCAAAGTGAGATCTGAAGGCGGAAAGTGCAACAAAGTAAAAGTGTAAGGCTGAAAATATGGTGTGGAGTAGACCCGGGGGCCATAGTGTTCACTAGAGGCTTCTCTCAAAATAGCAAGTATTACGGTGGGTGAACAAATTACTGTCGAGCAATTGATGGAACCACGCAAAGTCATGACGATATCTAAGGCAATGATCATACATATAGGCATCACGTCCGAGACATGTAGACCGATACTTTCTGCATCTACTACTATTACTCCACATATCGACCGCTATCCAGCATGCATCTAGTGTATTGAGTTCATGACGAACAGAGTTACGCCTTAAGCAAGATGACATGATGTAGAGGGATAATCTCAAACCAATGATGAAAACCCCATCTTTTTACCCTTAATGGCAACAACACGATGCGTGCCTCGCTACCCCTTCTGTCACTGGGTGAGGTCACCGCACGGTATGAACCCAAAACTAAGCACTTCTCCCATTGCAAGAATCATAGATGTAGTTGGCCAAACAAAACCCACAACTCGAAGAGAATTACAAGGATATGAAATCATGCATAAGATAGATCGGAAGAAACTCAAATAAGATTCATAGATAATCTGATCATAAATCCACAATTCATCGGATCTCGACAAACACGCCGCAAAAGAATATTACATCGGATAGATCTCCATGAAGATAATGGAGAACTTTGTATTGAAGATCCAAGAGAGAGAAAAAGCCATCTAGCTACTAGCTATGGACCCGTAGGTCTATGGTGAACTACTCATGCATCATCGGACAGGTCATGGTGTTGATGAAGAAGCCCTCCATGTCCGAATCCCCCTCCGGCAAGGCACCAGAACGTGCCCCACATGGGATCTTGCGGAGACAGAAGCTTGCGGTGGCGGAAAAGTATTTTCGATGATCTCCTTATTTTTTCTAGGATTTTAGGGAATATATAGGCGCAAAACCTAGGGTAGAGGAGGTCCAGGGGGCCCACAAGCCCTTGAGGCCCAGCCTCCCCCCTGGCCAATGCTGAGGGGCTTGTGGGGTCCCTGGGGACCCCCTGCCTTGGTTCTCACGTCTCCCGATCTTCTTTTGTTTCGGAAAAAATATTTTCGGGGATTTTATTCCGTTTGGACTCCGTTTCAAATCTTCCTCTGAAAAGGGTAAAAAACACGGAAAAAACAGGAACTGGCACTTGGCACTGAGTTAATAAGTTAGTCCCAAAAAAGATATAAAAGGCATATAAAACATCCAAAGTTTGAAAAGATAATAGCATGAAACCATCAACAATTATAGATACGTTGGAGACGTATCAAGCATCCCCAAGCTTAACTCCTGCTCGTCCTCGAGTAGGGAAGTGATAAAGACTGAATTTTTGATGTTGAATGCTACCTAGCATAGTTGTCCTTTGCAACTTCTTTCATGTGACATGAATGTTCAGATCCGTAAGATCCAACACAATAGTTTTCTATTGACATGAAAACAATAATACTTCAAGCAAACTAGCAAAGTAATCATGAACTTTCAAAATAACGAGGCCAAATAAAGTTATCCCTACAAAATCATATAGTCTGGCTATGCTCCATCATCCTCACACAACTAATGTAAATCATGCACAACCCTGGTTTTGGCCAAGTAATTGTTTTCACACTTTTACTTTCTCAAACTTTTTATAACTATCACGCAATACATGAGCGTGAGCCATGGATATAACACTATAGGTGGAATAGAGTGTGGTGGTGGTTGTGAGACAAAAAGGAGGAGATAGTGACATTGACTCGGCGTATCAAAAGGCTATGGAGATGCCCATTAATAGATATCAATGTGAATGAGTACGGATTGCCATACAAGGGATGCACTAGAGCTATAAGTATTTGAAAGCTCAAAAGGAGAACTAGTGGGTGTGCATCCAACTTGCTTGCTCACGAAGGCCTAGGGCAATTTGAGGAAGCCCATCATTGGAATATACAAGCCAAGTTATATAATGAAGATTCCCACTAGCATATGGTAGTGACAAAGCAAGAAGCTCTCAATCATGAAGAACATGGTGCTACTATGAAGCACAGGTGTGGAAAAAGATAGTAGCATTGTCCCTTCTCTCTTTTTCTCTCCTTTATTTTTTTTTATTTGGGCTCTTGGGCCTCTCTTTTTTTCTCTTTTTTTTATTTGGGCTCTTTGGCCTCTTTTTTTATTTCCTCACACGGGACAATGCTCTAATAATGATGATCATCACACTTTTATTTACTCACAGCTCAAAGCTCAAAATAATGATGACTTTATAGGAAATGCCTCCGACAGTGTACCAGGATGTGCAACGATCTAGCTTGGCATATGACGTTGGAACATCTCGCTAGCTATCTTACGATCATGCAATGGCAATATGAGAGTGACGACACAAGTCATGAGATGGAACGGTGGGAGTTACATGGCAATATATCTCGGAATTGCTATGAAAATGCCATAGTAGGTAGGTATGGTGGCTGTTTTGAGGAAGGCATATGGTGGGTTTGTGTATCGGTGAGAATTGCGTGGCACTAGAGAGGCTAGCAATGGTAGAAGGTGAAAGTGCATCTATACCATGGACTCACATTAGTCATGAAGAACTCATATACTTGTTGCGAAAGTTTTTATTAGTAATCGAAACAAAGTGCTAAACGCATACTCCTAGGGGAAGGGTTGGTAGGTGTTAACCATCGCGCGATCCCGACCTCAACACAAAGGATGACAATCAATAGATCAATTATGCTCCGACTTCCTAACATAGCGGTTCACCACACGTGCATGCTACGGGAATCACTAACTTCAACACAAGTATTTCTAGATTCACAACACCCTACTAACATTACTCTTAATATTACCAAATCCACGTTTCAAAACTAATTGAGAGGAATCAAGACTTCTCTTTCTACTCAATGCACATGAATATGGAGGTTTTTGTATCCTCTTTGAGTACCTATCACCTTTGGGATTACTTTCATAGCATAAGCCAACTACCAAGTCACGCACCGCCGTGCTCTAAAAGATCTAAGTGAAGCACATAGAGCAAAATTATCTAGCTCAAAAGATATAAGTGAAGCACGATGAGCATTCTAGCAAAATCACGATGAGTGCATTTCTCTCTCTAAAGGTGTGCAGCAAGGATTATTGTGACATAACAAAAAGAAAATACCCCTAAGATACAAGACGCTCCAAGCAAAACACATATCATGTGGTGAATAAAAATATAGCTCCAAGTAATGTTACCGATGGATTGAAGACGAAAGAGGGGATGCCTTCCCGGGCATCCCCAAGCTTAGGCTTTTTGGTGTCCTTGAATTTGGCTAGGGATGCCTTGGGCATCCCCAAGCTTGAGATATTTCCACTCCTTATCTCTTTGTCCATGAGAGCATCACCCAAAACTTGAAAACTTCACAACACAAAACTTAAACAGAAACTCGTGATAACATTAGCACAGGAAAACAAACTACCACCACTTTAGGTACTGTAGCAATCTTGATTTCTATTTATATTGGTGTTGGGATACTGTATTCTCACTTTTCCATGGCTAGTACCCCCCGATATTATCCACAGTTTCGTCAAAACAAGCAACCAACTCAACAAAAACAGAATCTTTCAAAACATACCAGTCTGTAGTAATCTGTATACTTCGTATATTTATGGTACCTGAAAAATTCTAAAAAATTATGACTGCCTGGGAAAAAAGCATATCAACTAGCAGCAAAACGAATCAACTCAAAAGCTCTTTCCGAATAAAAACGAAAAATCATCTCGTGAGCGAAAAGTTTCTGTCTTTTTCAAGCAGGATTAAACAACCCTCACAAAGACTAGTCATAAAGGTTTTGCTTGGGCTCAAACACAAGAAGGAACACAAAAAACACAATCACAACAGAATTATGATGGTGTGGACGCAACAAAACAGAAAGAAAAAGATAAAATCATTGGGTTGCCTCCCAACAAGCGCTATTGTTTAACGCCCTTAGCTAGGCATTGATAATTCAATGATGCTCACACAAAAGACAAGAATTAAAGCACAACGAGAGCATCATAAAGCATGTGAAAATCACATCTGAGTCTAACATACTTCCTATGCATAGGCATTTTATAGGAAAACAGATTGTCAAGACAACCAATAGTTACCAAATGCAAGGAATAAGAAAGAGACAATATCGATCTCAACATAACGAGAGGTAATTTGGTAACATGAAAGTGTCTACCACAATATTTTCCTCTCTCATAGCAATTACATGTGGGATCATATTCAAATTCAACAATATAGATATCACATAGGATACCCTTTTCATGATCCACATGCATGCAAAGTTGACACTTTTCAAAAATAGTGGGATTATCATCAACTAAAGTCATGACTTCTCCAAACCCACTTTCAATATTATTGCAAACATCAGACAAAGCAAAACTAGCATCCCCAAGCTTAGGGTTTTGCATATTTTTAGCATGATTGACACTAATAGGATTTATAATGAAACCATTGCAATCATGCTTTTCATTCAAGGAGCCCTCGTGAATCACTTCATAAATTTCTTCATCACGATTTTCAGATTCACGCATCTCAAGCAAAACTCCATAGAGAAAGTCAAGTGCACTCAACTCACTAGCAATTGGATCAACATAAGTGGGTCTCTTAAAGAGATTAGCAAGTGGGTGAGGATCCATATCACTAGATTTTCAGCAAGCGAAGATGCAAGCATATTGAAGGCACATAGAACACAAGCAAAGGAAAGGCAAACGAAAAAGGCAAAGATTGTGAAGTGGGGGAGAGGAAAACGAGAGGCAACTGGCAAACAAAGTAAATGCAAGAGATGAGTTTGCGACACTTACTTGGATGAGTTCTTGAATTGATACTCCCCGGCAACGGCGCCAGAAATTCTTCTGCTACGGCAACAAAAGTCCTTTCCCGGCAATGGTGCCAGAAATCCTTCTGTCGTCTCTTGAGCTTGTTTCCCTTGAAGAGGAAAGGGTGATGCAGCATAGTAGCAGTAAGTATTTCCCTCAATTTGAGAACCAAGGTATCAATCCAGTAGGAGAATCTCGTCAAGTCCAGAGTACCTGCGCAAACACAAAAGAGCTTGCACCCAACGCTATAAAGGGGTTGTCAATCCCTTCAAGATTGATTGCAAAGTGAGATCTGAAGGCGGAAAGTGCAACGAAGTGAAAGTGTAAGGCTGAAAATATGGTGTGGAGTAGACCCGGGGGCCATATTGTTCACTAGAGGCTTCTCTAAAAATAGCAAGTATTACGGTGGGTGAATAAATTACTGTCGAGCAATTGATAGAACCGCGCAAAGTCATGATGATATCTAAGGCAATGATCATACATATAGGCATCACGTCCGAGACATGTAGACCGATACTTTCTGCATCTACTACTATTACTCCACACATCGACCGCTATCAAGCATGCATCTAGTGTATTGAGTTCATGACGAACAGAGTAACTCCTTAAGCAAGACGACATGATGTAGAGGGATAATCTCAAACCAATGATGAAAACCCCATCTTTTTACCCTTGATGGCAACAACACGATGCGTGCCTCGCTACCCCTTGTGTCACTGGGTGAGGTCACCGGACGGTATGAACCCAAAACCAAGCACTTCTCCCATTGCAAGAATCATAGATCTAGTTGTCCAAACAAAACCAACAACTCGAAGATAATTACAAGGATATGAAATCATGCATAAGAGAGATCAGAAGAAACTCAAATAAGATTCATAGATAATCTGATCATAAATCCACAATTCATCGGATCTTGACAAACACACCGCAAAAGAATATTACATCGGATAGATATCCATGAAGATCATGGATAACTTTGTATTGAAGATCCAAGAGAGAGAAGAAGCCATCTAGCTACTAGCTATGGACCCGTAGGTCTATGGTGAACTACTCACGCATCATCGGAGAGGTCATGGTGTTGATGAAGAAGCCCTCCGTGTCCGAATCCCCCCTCCGGGAGGGCACCAGAACGTGCCCCAGATGGGATCTTGCGGAGACAGAAGCTTGCGGCGGTGGAAAAGTATTTTCGATGATCTCCTGATTTTTTCTGGGATTTTAGGGAATATATAGGCGCAAAACCTAGGGCAGAGGAGGTCCAGGGGGCCCACAAGACCTTGAGGCCCGGCCACCCCCCTGGCCGGGGCTGAGGGGCTTGTGGGGTCCTTGTGGACCCCCTTCCTTGGTTCTCACGTCTCCCGATCTTCTTTTGTTTCGGAAAAAAATCTTTTCAGGGATTTTATTCCGTTTGGACTCCGTTTCAAATCTTCCTCTCAAAAGGGTCAAAAACACGGAAGAAACAGGAACTGGCACTTTGCACTGAGTTAATAAGTTAGTCCCAAAAAATATATAAAAGGCATATAAAACATCCAAAGTTTGACAAGATAATAGCATGAAACCATCAAAAATCATAGATACGTTGGAGACGTATCAACATGCTGGTGAAAAGGGTATGGTGCGTAATTACCGTGAGGGCGTTGATGACCCACAAGTTTAGGGATCTATCGTAGTCCTTTCGATAAGTAAGAGTGTCGAACCCAATGAGGAGCACAAGGATCTCACAAGTGGTTTTCAGCAAGGTATTCTCTGCAAGCACTTAAATTGTCGGTAACAGATAGTTGTGTGGTAAGATGATTCGTAGCAAGTATCAAGTAACACTAGTAACAAAGGTGCAGCAAAGTGGCCCAATCCCTTTTGTAGCAAGGGACAAGCCTGGAAAAACTCTTATAGGAGGTAAAGCGCTCCTGAGGACACATGGGAATTTCTGTCAAGCTAGTTTTCATCAAGTTCATATGATTCACGTTCGCTACTTTGATAGTTTGATATGTGGGTGGACCAGTGCTTGGGTGCTGCCCTTACTTTGACAAACACCCCACTTATGATTAACCCCTCTCGCAAGCATCCACAACTACAAAAGAAGAATTAAGACAAAGTCTAACCATAGCATTAAACTAGTGGATCCAAATCAACCCCTTACAAAGCAACGCATAAACTAGGGTTTAAGCTTCTGTCACTCTAGCAACCCATCATCTACTTACTACTTCCCAATGCCTTCCTCTAGGCCCAAATAATGGTGAAGTGTTATGTAGTCGACGTTCACATAACACCACTAGAGGAAAAAACAACATACAACGCATCAAAATATCGAACGAATACCAAATTCAAATGACTACTTATAGCATGACTTATCCCATGTCGTCAGGAACAAAAGTGACTACTCACAAAGCATAATTATATTCATGACCAGATAGGTATTGAATAGCATCAAGGGTCTGAACATATAATATTCCATCGAGTAATCCAACTAGCATCAACTACAAAGAGTATTTAACACTACTAGCAACCTTACAAGTACCAATCGGAGTCGCGAGACAAAGATTGGTTACAAGAGATGAACTAGGGTTTGGAGATGAGATGGTGCTGATGAAGATGTTGATGGTGATGAGTTTCCTCCGATGAGAGGACTGTTGGTGATGACGATGGCGACGATTTCCCCCTCCGGGAGGGAAGTTTCCCCGGCAGGACGGCACTGCCGGAGCTCTAGATTGGTTTTGCTCAAGTTCTGCCTCATGGCGGCGGCGATTCCTCCCGAAAGCCTCCTCTTGATTTTTCTGGAACGAAACCCTCCTTTTTCTGGTGCATAACGCGCAAGGCATCCAAATTCATGAATATAAGCATTTACATCCAACTTGTCTTGAGTCAAATTGCAAAACTTTTCTTGCTTACGATCTATCAGGGCCTGCGGAATATGATGTTCACGAAAAGCTTCACAGAACTCCTTCCATGAAATAACTTGGCCCGAAGGACGCATAGCCTCAAAGTTCTCCCACCATAGACTAGCAGAACCTTCGAGGTGATATGTGGCATAAGTAACATTGTCTCCTTCAGCCACGTTTGCATAACGCAGCTTGTTATTGATACTTCGGAGCCAATCATCTGCATCTAGTGGCTCAATGGAATGATGGAAGGTGGGTGGATTCAATTTGATGAAGTCTCTGATGGATACTAGCTGATTGCACTGATAGGCTGTATTCCGCTCAATGTGCTCCAACAGACGGTTGGTGGCATGCTTATTCCTCTCAATTTCTAGCATAACCTCTGTCAACAAAGGGGGATTAAGAGAATCTTCTCCATCCCTACCATCTCCATGGTTCTGATCACGGCCAGCAGAACTCCGGGTTACTCGCGACATCCTGTTGAAACAATCCAGGGTTCAGAGACAAAGAACACTAAACACCACAATCCTAGAGAAAATCGGACATCATAACGGCTGTATAGGCATGAAATATGAGGCATCCTTCAAGAAATCTGGGCAACATAACTACTCAATATTATGGATTCGAGGTGCAGCAAGAACAAAGGCATCTCTTCTCACAATTTTAATGAAAGCAGGAATGACACACAGAAACCATCCTATAAGTCCATGGTTCAGTAACTTGTCCTCCTAGTAGACAGATAAGAAAACCTAGTCCTTAATCCCCGTAGAAAAGAAATGGTGACTCAGAATAGAGTAACTCGAGGAAAAGAGTAAAAAGAGCCTTACGTTCCCTTCCACAATCAATTCCCTTATATAACTATAGGTTTTCTAGACTCAACATCAACCATTTTGGCTTGGTAATCCTAAAGGCAGTCAAGCTCTGATACCAACGCTGTCGGGACCCTGATCCTAAGCCATACAACTCTAGCATGTACACATCATATCACTTTGTGGCCTCACGCACGGTAATCACCCCGGTTGCCACCTTACCTTGGCCGGGACCGTTTGCGTCTTTTGGCTCACGTATATGACTATGTTGCCAACAATCATGTTTCAAAGAACCTGGGTCGACATGGCTAGTTATGAACCCAAGTGGCACATCCGTACAGGGACAGGCATACATAACCCAACAAGGCAGGTGTCGGTCATCAGCAAGTGTAGACGAGTCGTAGCAAGCTATGGAGACTCCATTACACCGCGTGACATTTCCCCGAGGGGACAGACACAACAACCAAGAAGGATACATGCCGGTCCATCAATGTGTCCGAAGCAGTAGCAAGCTACCAAGGCTCGGTGGAAGCACAAAGAGGCATTTCCCGGTATGGAGTACTACTGAAGGCACACAACTAGGTGTCGAATCCCACACATATCAATGCATTGCAAGCATACACACAATATGCACGATATGTGTAGATACAACATGGCATCACAACATAACTCTACAACACATCATTTATTTAATAGACTCGGAAGATCCAACATAGTTTAATGTTACAAACAGAACGGGTCACATGACCCAACATTCAGAGCATACAAGCATCAAGCGGAAGTTACATGTCTGGGTACAGACATCTTCTAAAAGCGGCTGGAAGAGCCTAAAAGCTACAAGGACCCTACCCTAGGAGCCAGATCACTGTCTGGGTTCCCAAGCTAATCCATCGATGTTAACGTAAACAGATAACGTAGAGAGAGCGGCGTCTATTCTGCATAAATGTAAATAAGCAACAGTGAGTACGAAGGTACTCATCAAGTCTTACATCAGTTCTAACTACATATGCATCAAGTATCAATGAACGGAATGGTGGAGTTTATTGCAGAGAAGCCAGCTTTGACCTTTGGCTAACCTATTCTACAACAAAGTTTTAATATCTTCCTCGTCTCCTTACGAGAAAGCGCACACGAGTCCACATAACCATCACATCAATACACCACCAAGGATCCTCTCTCGTCATCCTACGAGAAGGCCATCCATATCACTCACACTTATTTGGACCATTTTAGAGTGACCATTAAAGTTATCTATGAACCATGTAAGTATCCAAGCAGTCCATATCCGAGGACGCGGCTATTCGAATAGATAGTTACCCTGCAGGGGTGTACTTCGTCACACATGCTTCCGCCACTTATCGCCAAGTGCACATAAAACCAGCACCTCAGCAACCTTCAAGCGGAAGGCCAGCGAGGGAGTTGGCCACGAACGTTAACCTACTAAGACTCACGCCCAAGACAATCGCCTATCTGAGTTGGAACCCATAATGGAAGTCTGGCCGAGGTTTCCAACATGGCCTCAAACGATGTGAGCAGGGCCCAAGCCGGTCCCGACTGGGCCGTTCATCCACCTAGCAGGCCATGCCACAACCTATGAACGTTTCGAACTACTGCGACTTCTGGACTGAGAACAGAGTAGTTAATAGGACGAGAGGGGTCGAGTTACCGGAACCCAATGTGCGGTAGTAGCTAGTCTTGGAACACCAACACATGATCCCAGGTCCTAAATGCGGCGACAATGAGACAACCCACCATGTACTCCTACATGGCCTCTCATCGCTACCTTTACCAAACAGTTTCACATGATCATTCCAATACATCATTCCGATGCTCGGACCAAATTCAACCTAAGCAGAGCAAGCATAACAGGGTAAAGCACATATGACTCAAGCATCTACCAGGTATGCTAGGTTGCATTTGTTTAGCTATTTACTGTGATCAAAATCAGGTCATGCAAAGGAATAGGTGCAGCTATCGTAATACAACTATCAATTGAATAATTTTGTCCTAGTGCATAGAAATGAGAGCAGGAGCGAGAGAATAGGATTTTGTCAGAATGTTCAAAGGGGTTTTGCTTGCCTGTTGATCGAAAGAACTCAACTATTCTTCGATGCCGGTGATAACTACATCTCGCAAGGTCTATCGACAAATCGAACAAAAGAAATTAATCACGGCAAATGCTTCACAATGATGCATGAGCATGTCAAGTTATCATGATGCTGATTTCATCTAATGCAAGTGATCACAAGTTGAAAGAAGTTTATTTGATCTATATAATTCATTTCAAAATCCGATTATATCCTTTATAAGCCTATTGTGAATTTATCATATTCAACAAGGTTAAAATGTCCAAACATGTGTATAAATGCCACCATTGGATTCCTTGCATTTTTTCTGATAATTTTTCATATATAAATTATTTTCATGAGAGTTATATTTTAATTTCTATGATTTCTACAAGTTTTAGCAATTTTCTGGAATTAAATTAAACCAGAAAAGCTATTACTGCGTCAGGCTGATGTCATCTCTGCGTGAGCAGGTCAACCAGCCGGGTCCAGGTCAAACCTGACCAGTGGGGTCCACTTCTTAGTGACCCAAAGATTAATCCCGCGCTGACCCACACTAACTGAGGTTTGACTCACTAGTGGGGCCCTCTGTCAGCGTCTGTGTGTGTGGCGGGGGGGGGGGGGGGTTAATTAGCGTGTTAATGGTCGGCCACGTCGACGCATACCGGAGGGTGGTCGCCGGTGACCAGACCCGCGGCGGAGGCTTGCCGGAGATGGCCTAACCGAGGCTACAGGGCCCTATTTGGCATGCAGTTTGCGGCTACGAGACGCTGGTGAAACGGTCGATCGATGAGGGGTAGCAGGAGGGGCTGGAATCGCCGGAGGAAGTGCCGGCGACGAGCTCTAGCGGCGGCCAGAAATGGAGCTCGACGGGAAGGTAGCTCCGGAGGTTCATTCGCGCGCGCGAGAGAGGGGAAAGACTCGAGGGCTCACGGTGATTCCGTTTCTGGCATCGGCGGCGAAGAAGGGGCGACGGTCCGACCGAATCGACGGCGACGGCTTCCGGTTGCCAGAGGAGGAAGAAGACGTCGATGCGAGGCTGCAAGGGCTCTGGTGCTTGGGCTTATTGACGGTGAGGAGCTTCTTTCCGAGGCAGAGCTAACGAGACGGTCGGGGTGGCGAGAGGTGGCTGGAGACGGGCTAGAGATGAGCTTGAGCAGATCGGCAAAAGCGGCGCGAGAGAAAGACAGAGAGCGAGAGGAGAGAAAGAGAGCAGGGGAAGGATAAGATAAAGGAGAGACGGCCTCGTGCTAGCGCGGTGGAGGCAGGAGGGGGCTCCACACGACCAGGAGGTGGCGAGGTGAGCTGCCGTGCTCACCTTCTCCCCTGCCTTCTGGCAGGAGGAGGAAGACGACAGGGAGAGGCCCTCCTGGTGGGCTGGGCCAGGAGGTGGCGACAGGTAAGCTTCTCTCTGTTTTTTTCATTTCTCTTTTATTTCTTTCTGGTATTTACTTTTAGGATTTATAATAAATTGTTTGACCAAATATAAAATCCAAAAAATGTTATTATGTGAGAGAGACAATAATATCCAATGCCACATAAAAGTTTCAACATTTTTGAAACTTTAAAATAGAAGGAATCAAAATAATTCCATTCCAAATAGCTATTTAGTCAACTCAAAAATCCTTTTCAAAAATTTCCTGTGACCTAGAATTTTGGTTTGACAAATTTACTTTATGTCACTATTTTGCCAAGTATTTGGAACATTTTCCTGGTTCCTTTTAAGGTATTAAATTTTTATTGCCTTCTTGTCAATTTTTCAAAACATTGGGGTTTTGATCACTTCCTATTTAAACATCAAAGTTTTTATAATGCATGCATGAATGCTTGGCAAACAAATGAAAGCTAGGGCTGTGACAACTCACCCCCACTAAACAAAAAATCTCGTCCCGAGATTTAGGCGTAGTCGGGAAGAGTTCGGGGGTATTCAAGCCGAAAGCGATCTTCGCGCTCCCAAGTTGCTTCATTCTCGGAATGATGAGACCACTGAACCTTGAGAAACTTGATTTTGCGATGACGGGTGCTACGCTCGGTTTTGTCAAGAATACGAACATGATATTCTCGATATGAAAGATCATCTTGGAGATCAAGCGTTTCGTGGTCTACTTCGCGGACAGGGTCCTTGAAGCAACGCCTGAGTTGAGAAACGTGGAACACATCATGAACTTTGGAAAGCTGAGGAGGCAGCTCTAACTGGTAGGCAACTTCTCCTCGTTTAGCGAGAATACGGAAAGGACCAATGTAACAAGGAGCCAATTTGCCTTTGATACCAAAACGATGGGTACCTTTGAGAGGTGAAACCCGAAGGTAAGCCTTCTCGTCAACTTCATAACTTACTTCCTTATGACGGCAGTCATATTGACTCTTTTGACGAGGTTCGGCAGTTTTTAAATTCTCATGAATAATGCGAACTTGCTCTTCTGCATCCTGGATCATATCCGGTCCAAAGAACTGTCTTTCACTGGTTTCTGACCAGTTTAATGGTGTTCGGCATCTTCGTCCATACAAAACTTCGAAAGGAGCTTTGCCTAGACTAGACTAGAAACTATTGTTATAAGCAAATTCGGCGAATGGAAGACACTTCTCCCAATTCATTCCGAATGAGATAACACAGGCTCTGAGTATATCTTCATGAATTTGGTTGACTCTTTCTACTTGACCACTTGACTGAGGGTGATAAGCAGTGCTAACGAAAGATGAGTTCCCATAGCATTTTGGAAACTTTCCCAAAATCGAGAAGTGAAAAGACTTCCATGATCTGAATTGATTTCTAGAGGAACACCATGAAGAGAAACTATTCGAGAAATATATAGGTCTGCTAGCTGACTAGCAGTTATACTTTCTCGGACTGGAAGGAAGTGAGCAACTTTTGAAAGGCGATCAATGACGACAAAGATGGCATCATTCCCTTTCTTGGTCTTTGGAAAACCAGTGATAAAATCCATACTAACCTTGTCCCACTTCCACTCGGGAATAGCCAGGGGTTGAAGGGTGCCAGCAGGCCTTTGATGCTCTTCCTTAACGCGACGACAAACATCACAATTAGCAATGAATTGAGCAATTTCTCTCTTCATCCGGGTCCACCAGAACCTCTGGCGTAGGTCCTGATACATTTTAGTGCTACCGGGATGAATCGTGAGAGGCGATTCATGAGCTTCCTTAAGAATCAAATCACGAAGTTGTTGCTTCTTAGGAACCACCAAACGATTCTCAAAGGGTACAACACCTTTATCATTTACCAAGAAACGACCAGCAACTCCTTTGGCGATGTTGCTCTTGATCCGGGAAATTCCCGTATCATGTTTCTGGGCTTCTATGATCTGATCCTCAAGAGTCGGTTTCGACATGAAGGTAGAAAGGAATCCTTGAGGAACAAGGTGAAGATTAAGCTTACGAAATTCCTCATGGAGAAGTGGTTGATTTTGTAGCAACATGAGGGTGTTACAATAGGATTTACGACTTAGTGCATCAGCCATGACATTGGCTTTGCCTAGGGTGTAAGATATTCCTAAATCGTAATCCGTAATCAACTCAACCCACCGTCTTTGCCTGAGATACAAATCCGGTTGGGTGAATATATACTTGAGACTTTGGTGATCAGTGTATATTTCACAATGATTACCCAGGAGGTAATGTCGCCAGGTTAACAGTACATAAACTACAGCGGCAAGTTCCAGATCATGAGTTGGATAATTCTCCTCATGTGGACGCAACTGTCGAGATGCGTATGCAATCACATGACGATCTTGCATAAGAATGCATGCAAGTCCTTGTCGCGAGGCATCACAGTAGATAATAAAGTCCTTTGAGAAATCTGGGGGCACAAGTACCGGGGCGGTAGTCAGTCGTCTTTTCAACTCCTGAAAACTTTCCTGGCACCATGGGGTCCATTCGAACTTTTTATCTTTCTTGAGAAGTTCAGTTAGAGGTTTGGCAATTTTGGAGAAATTCTCGACGAAGCGGCGGCAATAGCTTGCTAAGCCAAGGAAACTCCTAACTTGCTTCACCGATTCAGGTGGAGTCCAATCAAGAACGGCCTGAACTCCCTCGGGATTGATAGCAATACCTTTTGCCGAGATTACGTGACCTAGTAAGGTCACTTCTGGTAACCAGAATTCACACTTGGAGAATTTGGCGTAAAGGCGGTGCTCTCGAAGTTTCATCAATACCAGCCTAAGATGCTCAGCATGTTCTTCTTCGTTCATTGAGTAAATCAGAATATCATCGAGGTAAACCACGACGAATTTATCCAAGTACTCCATGAAGATCGACTTCATTAAGCGGGAGAAAGTGGCTGGGGCATTGGTTAGACCGAAGGACATGACGGTGTACTCGTATTGGCCATAACGAGTGACAAAGGCCGTCTTAGGAATGTCCCCGTTCCTAATTTTGATTTGATGATAACCTAATCTCAAATCCATCTTCGAAAAGACTGCAGATCCAGTGAGCTGATCATACAGATCGTTGATCCCGGGGAGCGGATATTTGTTCTTTATCGTGACCAGATTAACCGGTCGGTAATCTACAACCATCCGTTCCGTACAATACTTCTTCTTGACGAAGAGGACAGGGCAAGCCCAAGGGGAAGACCTAGGACGGATGAAACCTTTCTTCAAGGATTCATCAAGTTGGGTTTTAAGCTCAGCTAATTCTTGAGGAGACATCTTATAGGGTCTTCTAGCAATTGGAGCAGTTCCTGGGACAAGTTCTATGACAAACTCTACTTCCCTGTCACGTGGGACACCTGGCAGTTCCTCTCGAAAGACATCCGGAAAATCACGGACTACTGGGATATTTTCAAGGTCTGGAAGAGGATTGGCACTGAGAGCATATATTTGGCGTTTTGTAACCCCAGATGAGACATTTACTAACTGGCCAGAAGTATGGGTGAGCTGAACAGATCTAGAAAAACAATCAATTTTGGCATGATGAGCTGTCAACCAGTCCATCCCCAAAATGATATTGATGTCTGAAGTCTTGAGAGGTATCAAGGAATCAAGGTATACTAGACCATCAATAAGGATTTGGTTCCCATGACTTACTGCATTAGTTTGCCATTTGGAACCTGGAGCCTGAATTACTAATGGAGTGGGCATATCTACAAAAGCAATGTTATGCAAGGAGGCATAATGTTCGGAGATGAAGGAGTGAGATGCTCCAGAGTGAAAAAGACTGAAGCTGGATGAGAATTAACAAGGAGCATCTTAAGCACGACATCATCATCATCTTGAGCTTCTTCTGCAGATACATGGTGCACACATCCACGAGTTAGAGCAACTAACTTTTCCTTGAACTTCTTGGTTGGTGGCTTGCAACAAACAACACCCATTCCTGAAGGAGGTGGAACAAAACCACGCAAAGGACAATCCCTTGAATAGTGTCCTGGCTTGCTACACTTGAAGCATGATCCAAAAATAGGACGGGGGTCTGGGTTGAACGCTTGATTGATGGGATTATCCTGGGGAACACTTGGCATCGGCAGACGAGGCGCCACATAGGTTGGCCTTGGTACATATCTCGGAGTGAAAACAGCATTCGGGATCCATATCCTACGCTTCTGGGATATAGAAGTTGAAGATGATCCAACATCACAGTTGTACTTGCGAGATTCCTCGTAGGTCATTCTGCTTGGATGACTTTGTTCACAAGGACCTCAAAACTGATGAACTCATGCAAACTGAGATCATGACGAAGCTTTGGGTTAAGACCTTTCCTGAACCTAGCTTGCTTCTTGGCATCCGTTGATAATTTTTCTGGTGCATAACGCGCAAGGCATCCAAATTCACGACTATAAGCATTTACATCCAACTTGTCTTGAGTCAAATTGCAAAACTCTTCTTGCTTACGATCTATCAGGGCCTGCGGAATATGGTGTTCACGAAAAGCTTCACAGAACTCCTTCCATGAAGTAACTTGGCCCGAAGGACGCACAACCTCAAAGTTCTCCCACCATAGACTAGCAGAACCTTCGAGGTGATATGTGGCATAGGTAACCTTGTCTCCTTCAGCCATGTTTGCATAACGCAGCTTGTTATTGATACTTCGGAGCCAATCATCTGCATCTAGTGGCTCAATGGAATGATGGAAGGTGGGTGGATTCAATTTGATGAAGTCGCTGATGGATACTAGCTCATTGCACTGATAGGCTGTATTCCGCTCAATGTGCTCCAACAGACGGTTGGTGGCACCCTTATTCCTCTCAATTTCTAGCATAACCTCTGTCAACAAAGGCGGATTAAGAGAATCTTCTCCATCCCTACCATCTCCATGGTTCTGATCACGGCCAGCAGAACTTCGGGTTACTCGCGACATCCCGTTGAAACAATCCAGGGTTCAGAGACAAAGAACACTAAACACCACAATCCTAGAGAAAATCGGACAACATAACGGCTGTATAGGCATGAAATATGAGGCATCCTTCAAGAGATCTGGGCAACATAACTACTCAATATTATGGATTCGAGGTGCAGCAAGAACAAAGGCATCTCTTCTCACAATTCTAATGAAAGCAGGAATGACACACAGAAACCATCCTATAAGTCCATGGTTCAGTAACTCGTCCTCCTAGTAGACAGATAAGAAAACCTAGTCCTTAATCCCCATAGAAAAGAAAAGGTGACTCAGAATAGAGTGACTCGAGGAAAAGAGTAAAAAGAGCCTTACGTTCCCTTCCACAATCAATTCCCTTATATAACTATAGATTTTCTAGACTCAACATCGACCATTTTGGCTTGGTAATCCTACAGGCAGTCAAGCTCTGATACCAACGCTGTCGGGACCCCGATCCTAAGCCATACAACTCCAGCATGTACACATCCTATCACTTTGTGGCCTCACGCACGGTAATCACCCCGGTTGCCACCTTACCTTGGCCGGGACCGTTTGCGTCTTTTGGCTCACGTATATGACTATGTTGCCAGCAATCTTTTGGCTCACGGAATGGTGGGGTTTATTGCAGAGAAGCCAGCTTTGACCTTTGGCTAACCTATTCTACAACAAAGTTTTAATATCTTCCTCGTCTCCTTACGAGAAAGCGCACATGAGTCCACATAACCATCACATCAATACACCACCATGGATCCTCTCTCGTCATCCTACGAGAAGGTCATCCATAGAACTCACACTTATCTGGACCATTTTAGAGTGACCATTAAAGTTATCTATGAACCATGTAAGTATCCAAGTAGTCCATATCCGAGGACGCGGCTATTCGAATAGATAGTTACCCTGCAGGGGTGTACTTCGTCACACATGCTTCCGCCACTTATCGCCAAGTGCACATAAAACCAGCAGCTCGGCAACCTTCAACCGGAAGCCCAGCGAGGGAGTTGGCCACAAACGTTAACCTACTAAGACTCACGCCCAAGACAGTCACCTATCTGAGTTGGAACCCATAATGGAAGTCTGGCCGAGGTTTCCAACATGGCCTCAAACGATGTGAGCAGGGCCCCAAGCCGGTCCCGACTGGGCCGTTCATCCACTTAGCAGGCCGTGCCACAACCTATGAACGCTTCGAACTACTGCGACTTCTGGACTGAGAACAGAGTAGTTAATAGGCCGAGAGGGGTCGAGTTACCGGAACCCAATGTGCGGTAGTAGCTAGTCTTGGAACACCAACACAAGATCTCAGGTCCTAAATGCGGCGATAATGAGACAACCCACCATGTATTCCTACATGGCCTCTCATCGCTACCTTTACCAAACAGTTTCACATGATCATTCCAATACATCATTCCGATGCTCGGACCAAACTCAACCTAAGCATAGCAAGCATAACAGGGTAAAGCACATATGACTCAAGCATCTACCAGGTATGCTAGGTTGCATTGGTTTAGCTATTTACTGTGATCAAAATCAGGTCATGCAAAGGAATAGGTGCAGCTATCATAATACAACTATCAATTGAATCATTTTGTCCTAGTGCATAGAAATGAGAGCAGGAGCGAGAGAATAGGATTTTGTCAGAATGTTCAAAGGGGTTTTGCTTGCCTGTTGATCGGAAGAACTCAGCTATTCTTCGATGCCGGTGATAACTACATCTCGCAAGGTCTATCGACAAATCGAACAAAAGAAATTAATCATGGCAAATGCTTCACAATGATGCATGAGCATGGCAAGTTATCATGATGCTGATTTCATCTAATGCAAGTGATCACAAGTTGAAAGAAGTTTATTTGATCTATATAATTCATTTTCAAAATCCAATTATATCCTTTATAAGCCTATTGTGAATTTATCATATTCAACAAGGTTAAAATGTCCAAACATGTGTATAAGTGCCACCATTGGATTCCTTGCATTTTTCTGATAATTTTTCATATATAAATTATTTTCATCAAAGTTATATTTTAATTTCTATGATTTTTACAAGTTTTAGCAATTTTCTGGAATTAAATTAACCAGAAAAGCATAACTACGTCAGGCTGATGTCATCTCTGCGTCAGCACGTCAACCAGCCGGGTCCAAGTCAAACCTGACGAGTGGGGTCCACTGGTCAGTGACCCAAAGACTAATCCCGCGCTAACCCGCACTAAGTGAGGTTTGACTCACTAGTGGGGCCCTCTGTCACCGTCTGTGTGTGTGTGTGTGGGGGGGGTTAATTAGCGTGTTAATGGTCGGCCACGTTGACGCATACGGGAGGGTGGTCGCCGGCGACCAGACCCGCAGCAGAGGCTCGCTGGAGATGGCCTAACCGAGGCTACATGGCCCTATTTGGCATGCGGTTTGCGGCTACGGGACGCTGGTGAAACGGCCGATCGAGCAAGGGTAGCAGGAGGGGCTGGATTCGCCGGAGAAAGTGCCAGCGACAAGCTCTAGCGGCGGCCGGAAGTGGAGCTCGATGGGGAGGTAGCTCTGGAGGTTCATTCGCGCGCGCGAGAGAGGGGAAAGACTCGAGGGCTCACGGTGATTCCGTTTCTCGCATCGGCGGCGAAGAAGGGGCGACGGTCCGACCGAATCGACGGCGGCGGCTTCCGGTTGCCAGAGGAGGAAGAAGACGTCGATGCGAGGCTGCAGGGGCTCTGGTGCTCGGGCTTGTTGACGGTGAGGAGCTTCTTGTCGAGGCGGAGCTAACGAGACGGTCGGGGTGGCGAGAGGTGGCCGGAGACGGGCTAGAGACGAGCTTGAGCAGATCGGCAATGGCGGCGCGAGAGAAAGGTAGAGAGCGAGAGGAGAGAAAGAGAGCAGGGGAAGGAGAAGATAAAGGAGAGACGGCCTCATGCTGGCGTGGTGGAGGCAGGAGGGGGCTCCACGCGAGCATGAGGTGGTGAGGTGAGCTGCCGTGCTCACCTTCTCTCGTGCCTTCTGGCAGGAGGAGGAAGACGACAGGGAGAGTCCCTCCTGGTGGGTTGGGCCAGGAGGTGGCGACAGGTAAGCTTCTCTCTGTTTTTTTTCATTTCTATTTTATTTCTTTCTGGTATTTACTTTTAGGATTTAAAATAAATTGTTTGACCAAATATAAAACCCAAAAAATGTTATTATGTGAGAGAGACAATAATATCCAATGCCACATAAAAGTTTCAACATTTTGGAAACTTTAAAATAGAAGGAATCAAAATAATTCCATTCCAAATAGCTATTTAGTCAACTCAAAAATCCTTTTCAAAAAGTTCCCGTGACCTAGAATTTTGGTTTGACAAATTTACTTTATGTCACTATTTTGCCAAGTATTTGGAACATTTTCCTGGTTCCTTTTAAGGTATTAAATTTTTATTGCCTTCTTGTCAATTTTTCAAAACATTGGGGTTTTGATCACTTCCTATTTAAACATCAAAGTTTTTATAATGCATGCATGAATGCTTGGCAAACAAATGAAATCTAGGGCTGCGATAGATAATTCCTTCACAAAGTAAAGTATGGATCAAGAACCTTATTGAGAATTAACAACCAATAGCCTTTAGTCATTGAAGCAATTGCAATTTATCATAACATCGGAAAGAGTCAAGCAAGAGCTTGTAAAGAAAATCCACATACTCAATCATCCTTTCGTCTTCTACAATGGCTACATCTCACGTGGAACTCATGAGATCAAAGATTCAGGTGGACACAGAGAAAGATAGGGGCTTATAGTTTCGCCTCCCAACTACTTACCTCAAGGGTAATGTCAACAATAATAATTCATGGATACTTACTTCCATGTTGACATATGAATATAGATCTTTCCCTAGCACATGACGTTAGCCAAGATAAATGCATAATAAGGAATTGATGTCGATCACCATGACACTTTTAAGGACAAAAAGTAAAGGTACAAGATAGGCCCTTCTTAGAGGGAAGCAGAGGTTGTCATGCGCTTTTGAGGTTTGGATGTGTGTCCTCTTAGTGTGAAGGAACGTCACTTTATATTGCCTCCTGTGATAAAGAACTTTATTATGCAGTCTGTCGCTTTTATGTCTTCCTCATCACAGGTTCGTACAAATCTTATTTTCCACACACTAATAGATCATACATATTTAGGGAGCAATTTTTATTGCTTGCACCGATGACAACTTACTTGAGGGATCTTCTTCAATCCATAGGTAGGTATGATGGACTATCATGGCAAAACTGGGTTGAAGGTTTATGGATGCACATGTAGTATCTCTACTTAGTGCGGAAGTTTTGGCTGATATGAGGTGGAAGCAATCGTCACATGCTAAGGGATCTCTTGTCCTATAATCATTTTCGGAACCAAGCAAACATAATTCATTATGTTGTCTTCCTTGTCCAACATCTACTTCTAATCATGTAATAGTTTAGTGAGTGTTCACAATCATAGATGGTGCCCAAGATGATATATTTATATGTGAACCTCTCCTTCTTTATTACTTCCTATTAATTGCAGCAATGACCAAGGTCTACGTTTGTCCACCCACAACAAGTTTCAATCAACATTCTTTTTATATGTGGAGCCATCACTTCCCATAAGATCATTACATGATCTTTCATGCTTTTGTTCTTTCATCATTCTTTTCTTTAGATCATGGCATGAAGAAAGGCCCTTAACTAAAACACTCTTTATTATATGACTCACGAACTCGAATACATTGGGGGTGACACAAAGCAAAACTCAAGCCTAAAACACTAAGAACTTTATTCTACTAGAGAAAGATAAAACCAAAAAGGATCGAACTAAGAAAAGGTAAAGGCAAAAGATGTGATGGTGATACGATACCGGGGCAACTCCCCCAAGCTTGGCACAAGCCAAGGGGATTGCCCATACCCGTTCTTAGTTGTCTTCCTTCGAAGGTGATGGTGGTGAAGTTGTTGCAGAGGTCTTGAACTGGTTTAATTTCCTCTTGAGCATAAAATTATGCTCCTTCAGATCATTTATTTCCTCTTCAAGCCTCAACACCCTTTGGCATAATTCTTTCTTACTCTCCTGCAAAAGATGAGAAGGGATAAACCAAATCTTGGGCTTCTTCCTTGAGTCAGGGAGGCTTGACTTCTTGAACTCCACATGTGTGTCTCCAGGTGGGGTAGAGGAGCCTCCTCTTCATCGGAACTTGTTCCTTCCTTCCCCTTGGGATCATAATCTTCTTCCTCATCAGTGGTCCAACCATAATGATCCAAGTTCCCATAGACCTTGGGGTTAGCAAGGTAATCAGCCACATAGCTCTCCCCCTGTGAATCTTGAGAAGACATCTTGCCCCTAAATCTGCGGCAGAAATAGGCTTGAAACGAAAACAGAGGATAATTGCGTGATACGAGGGTCAGACCTTTCGGGAGAATATATAATGAATTTTTCTGGACGAGAAGGAGTACTCCGCAAGAAAACGGAGTCCGGGAGGCACACGAGGTGGTCACAAGCCCCCAAGCGCGGCCAGGGGGTGGCCCGCGCCTGGCAGGCTTGTCGCCTCCCTGTGCGCTTTCTGGACTACTTTAAATTTTTCTATTTTCCTAAAAATTCGAAAACGGAGAAAAATTCCTACTGGAAAAGTTTTGGAGTCAGTTTACTTACCGAATCACATACCTCCTCATTTTCGGAGTCTGAAACAGGCTGATAAACATCCCTTATGTACTCCTCCGGAGTTATGGTATTGATAATATTGCTTTCAACATTTATGGAGTACCTCAGATATAATGCTTGAATCTTTGCCCATTTACCACTCTCGGAAAATTAAACTTCCGTGTTGTTGATCTTGATGGCACCGGAACGATATACTTCCTCAACAATGTAAGGACCTTCCCATTTAGAGAGAAGCTTGCCTACAAAAGATCTTAAACGAGAATTATATAGCAAGACATAAACACCTACATTGAACTCACGTTTTTGTATCCTTTTATCATGCCACCTCTTAACCTTTTCTTTGAACAACTTGGCATTTTCATATTCCTGAGTTCTCCATTCATCAGGTGAGCTAATATCAAATAACCTCTTCTCACCAGCAAGTTTGAAATCAAAGTTGAGCTCTTTGATTGCCCAAAAAGCCTTATGCTCTAGCTCAAGAGGTAAATGACATGCTTTACCGTAAACTATTTTGTACGGAGACATGCCCATGGGATTCTTATAAGCAGTTCTATAAGCCCAAAGTGCATCATCAATCTTCTTAGACCAATTCTTTCTAGACCTATTAACAGTCTTTTGCAGAATTTGTTTAATCTCTCTATTACTTAGCTCTACTTTACCATTGGACTGAGGATGATAGGGAGATGCAATTCTATGATTGACATCGTACTTAGCAAGCGTTTTACGAAAAGCACCATGAATGAAATGTGAACCACCATCATTCATTAGATATCTAGGGACTCCAAATCTAGGGAAAATAACTTCTTTAAGCATCCAGATAGACGTGTTGTGATAAGCACTACTAGTTGGGATTGCTTCTACCCACTTAGTAATGTAATCAACATCAAGTAGGATATGAGTATACCCGTTGGATTTTGGAAAAGGTCTCATATAATCAAAACCCCAAACATCAAATGGTTCAATGACAAGTGAATAATTCATAGGCATTTCCTGACGTTTACTAATATTACCTGTTCTTTGACATTCATCACAAGACAAGACAAAATTACGGACATCCTTGAAGAGAGTAGGCCAATAGAAACTTGATTGCAATACCTTGTGTGCAGTTCTATCTCCCGCATGGTGTCCTCCGTAAGCCTCAGAGTGACACTTCTGTAGGATCTGCCCCTGTTCATGCTCAGGCACACAACGTCTAATGACACCATCTCCTCCTTCTTTATGAAGATGAGGATCATCCAAAAAGTAATCTCTCAAATCAAAGAAGAATTTCTTCTTTTGCTGGTATGTGAAACTAGGTGGTATATATTTGGCCACAATATAATTTGCATAATCAGCATACCACGGTGTACTACGTGAAGCATTGATGACATTCAATTGCTCATCAGGAAAGCTATCATCAATAGGTTGTGGGTCATCAAGAACATTCTCCAACCTAGACAAGTTATCTGCTACGGGGTTCTCAGCACCCTTCCTATCAACAACATGCAAATCAAATTCTTATAGCAAGAGAACCCATCTGATAAGTCTAGGTTTAGCATCTTTCTTTTCCATGAGATACTTAATAGCAGCGTGATCAGTGTGAATAGTGACTTTGGAATCAACTATGTAAGATTTGAACTTTTCACATGCAAACACGACTGCTAAAAATTCCTTTTCAGTAGTAGCATAGTTTCTTTGGGCACTGTCTAGAGTTTTACTAGCATAGTGAATAACATTCAACTTCTTATCAACTCTTTGTCCTAGAACAGCGCCAACAGCATAATCACTAGCATCACACATGATTTCAAAAGGTAAGTTCCAATCAGGTGGTTGAAGAATAGGCGCAGTTATCAAGGCCTTTTTAAGTATTTCGAAGGCTTCCTCACAATCATCATCAAAAAACAAAAGGAACATCCTTTTGCAAGAGATTGGTAAGAGGCCTAGAAATCTTAGAAAAGTCCTTAATGAACCTTCTATAGAAACCAGCATGACCAAGGAAACTTCTTATACCTTTGATATCTGTAGGGCATGGCATTTTCTCGATCGCATCAACCTTAGCCTTATTGACTTCAATACCTCTTTCAGAAATTTTAGGTCCTAAGATGATGCCTTCATTAACCATAAAGTGGCACTTATCCCAATTCAAGACAAGGTTGGTATCTTTACATCTCTACAAAACTCGATCAAGGATGCTGAGGCAATCATCAAAAGAAGACCCGTAAACAGAGAAGTCATCCATGAAAACCTCAACAATCTTTTCACAAAAGTCAGAGAATATAGCCATCATACATCTTTGAAAGGTAGAAGGTGCATTACATAAGCCAAAAGGCATACGTCTGTAAGCAAAGGTACCGAAAGGGCAGGTGAAAGTGGTTTTCTCCTGATCAGATTGTGCAACAGGTATTTGGGAGAAACCAAAATAACCATCTAGAAAGCAGAATTGTGTGTGTTTAGACAATCTTTCTAGCATTTGGTCAATAAAAGGCAAAGGGTAATGATCTTTCCTAGTGGGCTTATTCAATTTCCCAAAATCAATCACCATCCTATAGCCAATAATAATCCTCTGTGGGATCAATTCATCCTTATCATTAGGGACAATGGTAATACCTCCCTTCTTAGGGATGCAATGCACCGGACTTACCCAATCACTATGAGCAACAAGATAGATAATACCTGCTTCCAGGATATTTAGTATTTCTTTTCTTACTACCTCTTTCATCTTAGGATTTAATCCCCGTTGATGATCGGCAACTGGTTTGGAATCAGGATCGGTTTTAATTTTGTGCTGGCATAGAGTGGGACTAATGCCCTTAAGATCATCAAGAGTATATCCAATAGCAGCACAGTGCTTCCTCAGAGTTTTTAGTAACTTCTTTTCTTCATGCTCTGAGAGGCTAGCACTAATAATAACATGATATATCTCTTTTTCATCAAGATAAGCATACTTAAGAGTATCAGGCAACTGTTTAAGCTCGAACACAAGATCACCCTTTGGTGGGGGTGGATCTCCAAGCAGTTCAACAGGCAAATTATTCTTAAGGATAGGTTGTTGTTCAAAGATAACTCTATCTATCTCATTCCTTTCATCCATATGCATATCATTTTCACGCTCAAGAAAGTATTGCTCTAAAGGATCAGTAGGAGGCACGACAATAGAAGCAAGGACAATAATTTCATCCTTACTAGGCAACTCTTTTTCATGAGGTTGTCTACCAAACTTGGAGAAATTGAACTCATGTGACACACCTTCAAAGCCAACAGTGACAGTTTGCTTCTCACAGTCAATATGAGCATCGACAGTATTGAGAAAAGGTCTGCCAAATATGATGGGACAAAAGCTATCTTGTGTGGTACCAAGAATGAGAAAATCAACAGGATACTTCGTTTTACCACACAAGACTTCAGCATCTCTAACAATTCCCAAAGGGCAGATAGTATCTCTATTGGCAAGCCGAATAGTGACATCAATAGGTTCCATCTCGACAGGTGCAATCTCGTCTTTAATTTCATCATATAAAGATTGAGGTATTGCACTAACACTAGCACCCACGTTACATAAACCATGATAACAATGATCTCCTATCTTAACAGAAACAATGTAGCGATCCGACTCAAAACGAGTCAAGCCTCTGTGTATCTGTGCCATCCCTGGATCAGTATGCTGGCACACACAGTACATCAATGTATATATCAAAGTGCAATCACATGTAAATAGCGTAAAACTGATATATACCTTAAATATCTCAGCGGAAGCAGTCAAGGGAGTGGAGTCCCAATAAACACCAACGGCAAGTTGAGTGTAGACCGTAACCCTGAATCGTACTCTTACTCGTCGAAGAAAAATATCTGCAACATAATACGTTGCAGCCGTGTAGGTCAGCATATTGAATATCCCGGCAAGTCACATAAGAGAGGGGTGAAAAGTAATCAGCTATACTATATGCATATATGGCAGGTGGTGCTGTAAGTTTTTAGCGTAAAGCAAATTTTCTCCTACAACAAGAGGGGCTAAAAGCAAAATATTACTACAAGGTTGGTTGTTAACGAGATGGTTCCGCCAACCAGTTCTCGTACCCGAGTTATCAATATTACCCTCATCAAATATATATAATGGTGTTGAGAAATCCAGATAACTTCAGTTCCTTTGGCTCAAGTTGTCCATGACCGTGGACAAGGCTAATTGATTAGGTTTGAATACTCTGCAGAGTTTTGCACACGTTCCCCACAAGATTTGATCGCCTCCGAGTATGTCCTCGCACTTCAGGGTGTTTGAAGACCGGATGATCAAAACATGGTATTTCAACAGGTCCCTCTGAATCCCTGTCGGTGCCCATCCATTCCTACCGTTCGTCTACATCTGCTAGCACCGCCTGTCCAGAGTCTTCGCGTTGTCCAACCAAGCCAGAGCCCATAATGACTTGTGGCTGTGCAGGTAAGCCTTGGGTCTTGAAAATATCCGTCCGTCTCTTTGAGCCTGGGTGAAGCTTTCCGCAGGATGTCATGGCCTCTCCAGCATCCCGGGTCATCCACCGGGTTCTCCAGGGAGCCGATCAACCGTCCTTCACCCAGAGTTGCATTGCGTCTGAGGTCTTGAAAATCTTGTATTAACCGGTCTTGATTATTTAATCAACCTCGCATCACTCGTGTTATGCACTCAACCGAAATCCCGTCTACTCAAGCATAGCAATATGAAATTTGTCGTCCCGGGGCCAAGTATCGGGGTTGTTGGGTGCCTACCACATGACACTACAAACTATACTAAAATTTCCAAGTACCTACTCAGCATGCAATTGGGCATAGGATGGTAGAACTATGATGCATAAAACATAGGTGATAGTATGATCAAAGTGACTTGCCTGGTATTACTTGACGAAGATAGTTGCTCTCAAAATCCTGATAATTCTACTCGCCACACTCCGAGCAATCTATCGTAAATTAATAGCATTCAATACACATTCATGCCAAAAAGGAAGAACCAAGAGAACATAAGAACAAAGCATGTCTTGGTGCAAAATAACGACGTACTAAGGTTTAATAAAAATGTCCTAAGTGTGTTGTAAAGTGAAGGTGCATGAATGAGATCAAAAGAGTTAATGGACGAGGAACCATTGCTATATAAGCTCGACTTGCATACACTATGGGAGATGATCAAAAATATTGGGAGAACAACATGAATGTTGTTTGACAAATAGTATAAGACATAAGAATTTATTTGTAGAAAGAATTTCTTGAAATGGAGCACTACAACGCAAGTTATAGTGAATTGAAGTATGAATTGAATTTGCATTCAAAAGGTCAAGAGAAGTTGAACTGAAGTACGATGGTTACGTATAAAAATATATGACATGCGTGTTTAGGGGTAAAAGGAATCAATTGAAAAGGTGGTACGATTTGCAAGATAAGATCAAATGAATGTTTGAATACAAATTTGAATCGCTCAAATTTGTAAGGTTCAAAGGTCGAAACTAATTATGCTACTGGATATAGGAGATCAATATGAGCGTGTAGAAAAAAGAATTACTAGATTTGAACTAGCGGATCAAAAGATACAAATACGTCAATATAACATTGAATCGGCTTAGAACGATGTGAACACTTTTGGGCACTAATAGATAAATCTGATTTGATCAAAATTATAAGTTGAAAAGTTAGAACTAATGATACAAACAAGAAGATTACTTTGATACGAATCAGACGCAATTGGATTCATCTAAAACGGAGCTACGGATAAAAAGATATGATCAAAAGAAGTTTGAATATGAATATGAACAAATTTCGAAATTTGAAAATTTCAAAAATTTGATATGATAGGTTCACAGGATAGGTGGGATCAAGACGAAACTCTAGGCGTTGGTTTCATCTAATTCGGATAAACGAGTAAAAAGTTATGACTATTTGAAAAATCAGGGCCAAGCTGTTTTACGGAAGAAAATTGCTATGTCTAAAAGAATTCTAGTACTAATGTGTAAATACGAAGACTAAATAATATATCTAATTACTCTACCGTATACTAGTGTAGGAATACTAGTATAGAAATAATAAACTACGGGAGTATAAAAAAAATACGAAGAGAAATACCTTTAGAATGCAGAGTAAGAATTAATTCCAATCAGGAGACGACTTCGAGAAATCCCGCCGAAGAGAAAAGAATATTTTTATTTAATAAATCTAGTTAAACCAAAAGATTGATTTAACCCGAAATAGATGATTTTTGGATGCTCCTATGGGTCTATATTTATAGGTGGAAGGGAGGTCTAATGGTCCATAGGTAGGCGATGTGGGACTAAACATATACGTAGTGTAGGGAAAATAGAAAAAAAAGAGGGACAAAGGTGTCTCATGGGCCAAAGGAATCAGCCGGCCACATGAGTAGTACGGCCAGGCGCGGCCTTTGTTTTTTTTTTTCGAACGAACAATTTCTTTTTTTTAAAACAGAGAACAAAAACGTATAAACGAAAAAGAGAGAACATTTTATATAGACATATTATATATCAAAAATTTCAGAATAAAATTTTCTAAAACATGAACATATTTTCAAAACCAAAAAGAAAACTTTTAAAAAAAATTATTTTTGTGCAATAACTTTAAAATGAAAAGGAATTTGAATTTCAAATAAATTGCAAATACTTAAAATTTGAATCAAGACATTGTCTTTGATTTTGGAGTGTCATTTTCCTCCTCTCGTCTGATTTTTTTAATCAAAGGGTTTTGAAAATATTCAAACTCAAAATTGAAAAGGGATTCAAAATAGAAAATTTTGGGAAAGTCATTTTATTCCCTCTCATTTTTTTTGAGAAGTTTCAAATTCCACTCAAGTTTCAATCACTCAAACAAACAAACAATCAATCTAATAATTATATTAACATTCCAAAATTTATAATTTTGGGATGTTACAAACAACAGGCGTGCCAACAACATGCCTATGTTTGTCTGTACCATGAGGTTTAGCAATTCTAGCAGCATCTTCACTGAAGTGAATATCATGGCCCTCAACTTTGTCGGACAGAAGATATTTGATAATAGCAATGCTCGGTTCAACTCTAATTTGCTCAAGGGGTGTAGGTGTTCTAATGTAGCCCATACGTATCACAGTTGAAGCTTTAGAATGATCCTTTATCCTAATAGGGAAAGGTGGTTTCTCAATGTAAGTACTAGGAACAATAGGATCATTATAAGAAATGACTTTCTCTTCAACTGGATTGGGTTTAATTATATTGACTTCTAAGGGAGGATGATATTTAAACCACTTCTCTTTAGGTAGATCAATATGAGCAGCAAATGATTCATACAATGAAGCTACTATCTCAGAGTCAAGTCCATATTTAGCGCTAAAATCACAAAAAAGTATTTGTTTCAACAAAGGATTTAACGCAATCAAACTTGGGATTCATACCTGACTCCTTACCTTCATCAAACTCCCAATCTTCAGAGTTGCATCTAATTCTTTCCAATTAATTCCATTTGAAGTCAATATCTCTCTTCATAAAAGAACCGATACAAGAAGTGTCAAGCATGGTGCAATTATCATGAGAGAGCCGAGCATAGAAGTTCTGAATGATAATTTCTCTCGAGAGCTCATGGTTGGGACATGAATATAACATTGATTTAAGCCTCCCCCAAGCTTGAGCGTTGCTTTCTCTGTCACGAGGCCAAAATTTATAAATATAATTTCGATCATGATGTACCAAGTGCATAGGATAAAACTTTTGATGAAATTCCAATTTCAATCAGTTGTAGTTCCATGATCCGGTATCATCACATAGCCTATACCATGTCAATGCTTTATCCCCAAAAGATAAGGGAAAGACCTTCTTCTTGACCTCATCCTCAGGCAAACCTGCAAGCTTAAATAAACCACAAACTTCATCTACATATATTAGATGCAAGTCTGGATTTGACGTTCCATCTCTTAACTATTTGATATGTGGGTGGAAAGGGGGTGTAGGTGAAAAGGGTATGATGCGTAATTACCGTGAGGGCGTTGATGAACCACAAGTGTAGGGTATATATCGTAGTCCTTTTGATAAGTAAGAGTGTCGAACCCAACGAGGAGCAGAAGGATCTGACAAGTGCTTTTCAGCTAGGTATTCTCTGCAAGCACTGAAATTATCGGTAACAGATAGATGTGTGGTAAGATGATTCGTAGCAAGTAGCAAGTAACAATAGTAACAAATGTGCAGAAAAGTGGCCCAATCCCTTTTGTATCAAGCGACAAGCCTGGAGAAACTCCTATAGGAGGTAAAGCGCTCCCGAGGAGACATGGGAATTTCTGTCAAGCTAGTTTTCATCAAGTTCATATGATTCACATTCGCTACTTTGATAGTTTGATATGTGGGTGGACCGGTGCTTGTGTGCTGCCCTTACTTGGACAAACATCCCACTTATGATTAACCCCTTTCTCAAGCATCCGCAACTACGAAAGAAGAATTAATACAAAGTCTAACCATAACATTAAACTAGAGGATCGAAATCAGCCCCTTACGAAGCAACGCATAAACTAGGGTTTAAGATTCTGTCACTCTAGAAACCCATCATCTACTTACTACTTACCAATGCCTTCCTCTAGGCCCAAATAATGGTGAAGTGTTATGTAGTCGACGTTCACATAACACCACTAGAGGAAAAACAACATACAACGCATCAAAATATCGAACGAATACCAAATTCACATGACTACTTATGACATGACTTATCCCATGTCCTCAGGAAAAAAAGTGACTACTCACAAAGCATAATTATATTCATGACCAGAGAGGTATTGAATAGCATCAAGGATCTGAACATATAATCTTCCACCGAGTAATCCAACTAGCATCAGCTACAAAGAGTAATTAACACTACTAGCAACCTTACAAGTACCAATCGGAGTCGCAAGACGGAGATTGGTTACAAGAGATGAACTAGGGTTTGGAGATGAGATGGTGCTGATGAAGATTTTGATGGTGATGAGTCCCCTATGATGAGAGGAGTGTTGGTGATGATGATGGCGACGATTTCCCCCTCCGGGAGGGAAGTTTCCTCGACAGGACGGCCGTGTCGGAGCTCTAGATTGGTTATGCTCAAGTTCCGCCTCGTGGCGGCGGCGATTCCTCCCGAAAGCCTCCTCTTGATTTTTTTTGGAACGAAATGCTCCTTATAGCAAAAGAGGGGAGCCAGAGGGCCAACAGGGAGCCCACAAGCCCCCTAGGCGCGGCTAGGGGGGTAGGTCGCGCCTAGCAGGCTTGTGGCCTCCTCGTGGCTCCCCTGTGGTACTTCTTCCGCCCAATATTTTTTATAAATTCCAAAATAATTCCTAGTTGATTTTCACGGCTTTTGGAGTTGCGCAGAATAGGTATCTCAAACTTGCTTCTTTTTCAGGAAAGAATTCCAGCTGCCGGCATTCTCCCTCTTCATGTAAACCTTGCAAAATAAGAGAGAAAAGGCATAAGTATTGTACCGTGAAGTGTAATAACAGCCCATAAGGCGATAAATATCAACATAAAAGCATGATGAAAAATGGACGTATCAGGCGTCGAGCTCAGCCAGCGAGGAAGGCTGATTGCAATCTCTCACGAATGCTAGACGAATGCTGATGACAACAAACCTTCCCTTGCAACGGCACCAGAAGAATGCTGCTTGCACTCCCCGGCAATGGAACTAGAAGAATGTTGTTGATGGCCCACCAGCGCGTGGGTTCGCAGCAGTTTTCGAGGGTAGAGTATTCGACCCAAATTTGTTGATCGCCTATAGGAGGTGAGAGAATACTCTCGAGTATTAGCAGCTGAATTTGTCAGATTCAACCACACCTAAAAGATTAGTATCTGCAAGCACAGTAGTATCAGCAAAGTAATATGATAACAATGGTGTCAGAAATGATCTGTTGACGGCAGACTATTCCTAACGATTGTGTCAATGGCGCCTCCGTTGCCGCATTGATGGAAGTTGTAAGTTCCCGTCAACGTCCGGTGAACCAATAGTGTAGCAGGTAGCAGAAGTGTAACAAGCAATAACAATGGCAAGGAACAACAGTAGTGACAGCGGGAGCAAGTAGCAACAGTAGCAAGCGATAGTAATAGCAACAGTAGCAGCACAGAAAGACAAGTAACAGCAGTAGCAACAGTAGTAGCAGCAACAGCAGTAGGACAAACTCGTAGGCAATGGGTCGGTGATTTGTTTGGATGATATTCATCATGCAACAGCTATAACACACAGAGATATGTGGCTAGCTCCCGTTCATCAATGTGATGTAGGCATGCATTCCGTGTGTCGTCATACGTGCTTAGGGAGAAGAACTTGCATGACATCTATTGTCCATCCCTCCCGTGGCAGCGGGGTCCAAAAGGAAACTACGGGATATTAAGGTTCTCCTTTTAATAAAGAACTGGACCAACGCATTAGCACTTGGTGAACACATGAACTCCTCAAACTATGGTCATCACCGGGAGTTGTTCCGGTTATTGTCACTCCGGGGTTGCCGGATCATAACACATAGTAGGTAACTACAACTTGCAAGATCGGATCTAAAACACACATATATTGGTGACAACATAATAATTTCAGATCTGAAATCATGGCACTCGGGCCCTAGTGACAAGCATTAAGCATGGCAAAGTAGTAGCAACACCAATCTCAGAACATAGTGGATACTAGGGATCAATCCCCATCAAAACTAACTCGATTACATGATAGATCTCATCCTACTCATCACCGCCCAACGAGCCTACAAATAGATTACTCACGAACGACGAAGAGCTTCATGGAATTGGAGAGGGAAGAAGGTTGACGATGACGATGGCGACGATTCCCCTCTCCGGAGCCCAAGACGGACTCCAGATCTGCCCTCCAGATGAAGAACAGGTGGTGGCGGCGCCTCCGTATCGCAAACGCGACGAAAACTTGTCTTTTTTATTTTTTCTGGGACGAAAGGGATCTTATAGACCTGAGATTGGGGGCGGCAGAGCCGTGTGGCCCCCACAAGCCTGCCAACTGCCACCAGGGGGGTGGTGGCGGAGCCAGGGCTTGTGGCCCACTCGCCCACCCCCTGAGGTGGAACTTGGTGCAAATATTTTTCTGATTTTCCAAAACTGCTCCCCGTAAATTTTCAAGACGTTTGGAGAACTTTGATTTCTGCACAAAAATAACATCAAGGCAATTTTGCTGAAAACAACGTCAGTCCAGGTTAGTTCCATTAAAATCATGCAAATTAGAGTCCAAAATAAGGGCAAAAGAGTTTGGAAAAGTAGATACGATGGAGACGTATCAACTCCCCCAAGCTTAAAACCTTGCTTGTCCTCAAGCAACTCAGTTGTCAAACTGAGAGAGAAAGAAAAACTTCGACAAACTCTGTTTGATCTTGTTGTTGCAAGTATGTCTAACTCATAACCAGAGTATCAGCAAGATCACAAGTTAACCACATAAGCAAATGACACAAAGGTCTCACGGTAAACTAATATCAATGGCATAATCAGCTAACGAGCAAATAATAATGAGTTTCAAATACCAACACTTCAATCAAAACAAGCATGAAGCAATATGAATAGGTGGTATCTCGCTAGCTCTTTCTCAGAACGCAAAACATAAATGCAGAGAACTTTCAAAGATCAAGGGCTGACTAAACATTGTAATTCATAGCAACGAAGATCCAGTCATAGTCATACTCAATATCAATCAGAAGCAAAGCATAAAAATGACAGAGGTGCTCTCTAATTGGTGCTTATATAAGAGAAGGATGACTCTACAGGAAAATAAATAGACATGCCCTTCGCAGAGGGAAGCATTGATTTGCAGAGGTGCCAGAGCTCAAGCTTTAAAAAACAGAGATAATAATTTTGGGTGGCATGCTTTCATTGTCAACGCAATGACCAAGAGTTCTCAATATCTTCCATGCTACTCATGCTATAGGCGGTTCCCAAACATAAAAGTAAAGTTTTAACTCCCCCACCACCAATCAATCACACTCCACGGCTAGCCGAATCCTCGGGTACCGTCCATACTAACATCAATCTGGGGGGAGTCTTGTTTTACAGTTATGTTTTCGATTTAAGCGTGGAACTGGGCATTCCAATTACCGGCCCCTTTCTCGTGAATGACTATGAATAAACACATGTCGAGGATAACACTCCTAGCATGGAAGATACCAATAGCCCTCTGTCACCACATGAGCGGTTCGGGCATGCAAGACAGAATATTTCTTGAAGGTTTAGAGAATGGCACATGCAAATTTACTTGGAACGGCAGGTAGATACCGCAAATAGGTAGGTATGGTGGATTCTCATGGAAAAACTTTTGGGTTTATGGAGGTGGATGCACAAGCAGTATTCCCACTTAGTACAAGTGAAGGCTAGCAAAAGACTGGGGAGCGACCAACTAGAGAGCGACAACAGTCATCAAGATGCAATGAGTTTGACTAACATTGAATGCAAGCATGAACAGGATATAAATCACCATGAACACGAACATCATAGAGGCTATGTTGATTTTGTTTCAACTACATGCATGAACATGCACCAAGTCAAGCCACTTGAAACATTCAAAGGAGAACACCATCCTATCATACTACATCACAGTCATCTCAAAATCTATGTTGGGATTCAAGACAAACCATTATAAGCTCTCAGCTAAATAAGCATGGCATCAGAAACTATGATCTCTAAGTTGTCATTGCAAACATGGTTCTCTCACAACAAAGCTAAATCTGGGTCGACAAGCCAGTCATATTTACAAAAACAAAATAGATAGAGTTCATACCAGCTTTTTAGTCTCAGTCACTTCATCATATATCATCATTTTTGCCTTTCATTTGCACGATCGAACGATGAAAACGATAATAAGCGCATTGGACTAAGCTGAATCTGCAGGCATGCACAAAGGAGAAGACAAAATAATATGGCTCTTTGAAAGCTAAATAGGTAAGCATGTAAGAACCACTAAACATTGTAACCAATATCTTCTACCTTGACACAAATAAAAATAAAACTATTGACACGGGAAAGCTCCGAACAAGCAAAAGAAGAAAGAAAAATATTTTTGGGTTTTCTCAAAAGGACACAAAACAAGAAAACAAGAAAACGAAAATAAACTAGCATGGATAATAGAGTGGCAAAGTGTAAACACCGGCTAACAAAGTGAAAGCATAAGCATGAATGTAAAGTCGGTGACAACACGTACTCCCCCAAGCTTAGGCTGTTGGCCTAGCTTGGTCTACTCCCAAGGTGGGAAATAACCAGCTCCAGGATACTCCGGAGCAGACTGTGGATGCCACTTCTGTGTGAGCTCCTCTGGCTCCCACTGATAAACTGGCGTCTGGTACTCGACTGGCGGCTCGGGCACGGGCGCCTATGGTTGGGCAAAGCCCCAATATGCGTAGATGTCCGCGGGCATAATAGTGTACCTGCCTGCATGAGGATCAAACAAAGAAGGAGTAGGCAAAGTAATAGTCTCTCGAATACCCTGACTAAACACCAGGTTATAAATCATCCATCTACTAGCATCTCTATCCAGAAAATCATGGCGAACCATGTTGTCATAATTCAGATATCTCTCAGGGAGAAGCATCTCTCCTTCCTCTCCCAGTCTAATGGGTATCTCAAAGTGTCTGGCAAGACGGGTAGCATAGATACCTCCATAGACAACACCTTTAGAACAGTTCAGGTTCAATCGTTGAGTTACTATAGTGCCCAAGCTATAAGTCTTATCGTTATAAAGGCCTTCGCGCAAAACAGCAAGGTCTAGAGAACTAAGTGATCCAGCCTCCCCACGGCCAATCAAACATTTTCCCACAAATAGTGAGAAGTACCGAAGCACATGAAAATGTATGCTAGAAATTCTAGCGCGAGACACTCCTCTCTCCTCTCCAACAGCAATAGAACCAATGAAATCTTCCAAGTCCCGTGGACGAGGGTCACAAATATCCCCAACATAAGGTAATTTGCATACATTGCAAAAATCCTGCAGCGTCATGCACTGGGGGACATCGTATATCATGAACTCAACCATGAGAGGATTCTTCCTCGGATAAAAGTTGAAGCTTTGAACAAAAATATTGGTGAGGAGGAGATATTGTGGGCACTTATCTTCAACAAACGCAGTAAGACCTGCGTTCTCCACCAAGTAATAAAAGTGTTCATAAAGTCCGGCGGCGCTCAAAAATTCATCACTTGGCCACTCGCACGATCGAACTTCTGTGACTCGAGGGACTACGTACTTGGGGTGGTTCTTCTCATCCTCCTTGGGGTTACGGCTTGAAGAGCCTCTCAAGAACCTCCTCATCTTTTCCTTTTTCTAGCTCTGAAAAATTCTGAAATTTTTAGAGACTTTGAAATAAAAGTGAATAAGGATTAACCCAACTTGTAGCAACTACTCCTACTAGTGCCTAGAGACCGTATCACGTGCTAAAACTACTTGGGACCAGCTAAAATCAACATTTCTAGCTCAAGAACAGGGTCACCAAGGTAGCAAGAATACACGAAGGATAAAGCACTAGAGCAAAAACTAATTGGACCAATGGAGGAGTCACTTACCAAGGAGTAATTTCCCCAAAACGGTTCGGAGAATGGTGCTTTGAGCAAGGAGATCAAAAATCACAGCCAGATGAGCAAGAACACGGGTTTGAGCTGCGAAACAATTTTTTGTGGAGGTGGAAGAAGAGGCTGGGAGCTGGAATGAGTGGAGGGGGTGCCTGTGGGTCCCACAAGCTTGCACCCCGCCACCAGGGGGGTAGGTGGTGGTGGTAGGGCTTGTGGCCCATTGGTCTGGCCCTCAGGCCAGCTCTCAGGCCCAGAAATTTTCAAAAATTCCAGAAAAAATCATACAAAATTTTCAGGACCATTGGAGAACTTTTATTTTTGAGGTATTTTTCTCCGGGACGCTAAGACAGAAAATAGGAAAAACTAAACTAATTCTATCATTTTTCTTCTAAGCAACAGAAAAGGAAAACTCAAAACAGAGGTATCTGACTCTCTGATTCATCCGTTTCATTGTCATCGGAAGAAATCCGTCAATGGGATTGATCAAGTCCTTATGACAAAACCTTCTCGAATCGCAAGAGAGAATGGAGAATTTTAGAATAGCCACTAAGTCACCTCAATGGGGATATGTATCTCCCCAACAAGCAAATCAGACTTCATCTTGACACGAGGAATAGGGCATTCAAAGCTCCCAATGAGAATCGATGAAGTCTTTTCGATAGCATTGATGCAATGTACTTGATATCGTTTCTTCGGAAAGTGCACTGTGTGCTCATTACCGTTGACGTGGAAAGTGACATTGCCTTTGTTGCAATCTATAACAGCCCCTGCAGTGTTTAAAAAGGGTCTTCCGAGGATGATAGCCATGGCATCGTCCTCGGGTATATCCAAGATAACAAAGTATGTTAAGATAGTGGTGTTAGCAACCACAACAGGTACATCCTCGCAAATGCCGATAGGGAAAGCAGTTGATTTGTCGGCCATTTGCAGAGAAATTTCAGTGGGTGTCAACTTATCCAACTCAAGTCTATGATAAAGAGAGAGTGGCATAACACTAACGCCGGCTCCAAGGTCACATAAGGCAGTTCTTATGTAGTTTCCTTTAATAGAGCAAGGTATAGTGGGCACTCTGGGATCACCAAGTTTCTTAGGAGTTCCACCTTTGAAAGTGTAATTGGCAAGCATGGTGGAGATCTCAAGATCTGGAATCTTCCGTTTATTAGTCACGATATCTTTCATGTACTTGGCATACGGAGACATCTTGAGCATATCAGTTAACCGCATCTGCAGAAAGGTGGGTCTTATCATCTCAACGAAGCGCTCAAAATCCTAATCATCCTTTTTCTTGGATGGCTTAGGAGGAAAGGGCATAGGTCTCTGAACCCATGGCTCTCTTTCTTTACCATGCTTCCTAGCAGTAAATTCATTCTTGTCGTATCTCTTAGGTTGTGCATTATCAGGATTAACCGTAGGTTGAATCTCTACATCCTCATCATTGCTAGGTTGAGCATTATTATGAACATCACTGTCCATATCGTCACCAGGTTCTTGTTCATCACCAGATTGTGCTTCTGTATCAGACGCAGAAATATCATTAGGTTCTTCAGGTGTGACAGTATTTGGTGCACTGGCGTGTAGGTTTCTATCATCCTTCTTCTTCTCCTTAGGATGACTAGGTGTATCAGCATTGATTCCTTGAGAATCTTGATCAATTCTCTTAGGATGACCTTCAGGATACAAAGGTTCCTGAGTCGTTTTGCCTCCTCTCGTAATGACTCTGACAGAGTTGTCATTTAATTCATTGAGCAGGTCACTCTGAGCTTTAAGTACTTGTTCTACCTGAGTAGTAATCATAGAGGCATGTTTACTCAGAAGCTTCAGATCATTGACATTTTTGTCTACACAAGCACTTAAATGGCTAAGCATACGAGTACTTTGTTCCAAATGTCTGCTAACATAATCATTGAAACTCTGTTGTTTGGCAACAAAGTTGTCAAATTCATCAAAGCATAGGCTAACAGGTTTATCAAAAGGAATATCACTCTCATCAAACCTACGCAGAGAATTCACTTCTATTACCTATATCGGGTTATCGAGACCATGGATCTCTTTGATAGGTGGTAGTTTTTTGACATCTTCAGATCTAATGCCTTTTTGTTGCATAGATTTCTTGGCTTCTTGCATATCTTCGGGACTGAGGAATAGAATACCTCTTTTCTTAGGAGTTGGCTTAGGAGGTGGTTCGGGAATAGTCGAAGCATTATCGTTGATCAAGAGGTTATTTAGTAGGGTCTCAGCTTGTTCTACAGTTCGTTTCCTAAAAACACAACTGACACAACTATCTAGGTGGTCTCTAGAGGCATCGGTAAGTCTGTTATAGAGGATATCAAGTATCTTGTTCTTCTTAAGAGGGTGATCAGGCAAAGCATTCTGTAGCTGGACGAGATTCCCCCAAGCTTGTGGAAGACTCTCTTCTTGGAGTTTGGCAAAGTTGTATATTTTCTGCAAGGCAGCTTGCTTCTTATGGGCAGGGAAATATTTCTCACAGAAGTAATAGACCATCTCATGGGGACTATGCACACATCCAGGAGCAAGAGAGGTGAACCAGACTTTAGCGTCATCCTTTAGAGAGAAAGGAAACAACATAAGGATATAGTAGTGGCGGATCTTCTCCTCATTAGTGAAGAGGTTGGCTATTTCGGATAGTTTGGCAAGATAGGCTATGACCGTCTCAGACTCATAACCGTGAAAAGGATCAGATTCGACTAGAGAGATTATCTCAGGGTCGACAGAGAATTCATAATCCTTATCGGTGACAAAGATAGGCGAAGTGGCAAACTTCGGGTCATTTTTCATCCTAGCTTCCCGAGATTTTTCCTTCCACTTGAGAAGTAATTTCTCAGTGTCATAGACATCCTTACACACAAGAAAATCCTCAGCTATCTCTCCCTCCATAACGTAACCCTCAGGTATATCACGCAATTCATATCTAGGAGAGCTAGATCTAGCAGGAGCAAAAGCAGGTTCTATCTCAATAGTATCGACAGTATCAGAAGCATCACGAGCATTGGCAGTAACTCTAGCAATATGAGCATGAAGGAACACTCCTAGTGGAACATCAGGCAAAGGAGTATCTCTAGCAGTATCAAGCATAGCACCATCAGGCAAAATAGCATCTCTAGCATCATGAGGCAAAGCAGTATCAAGCATAGCATCTCTAGCAGTATCAGGCATAGTATCAAGCATAGTATCATCAGGTATAGTATCAACCATAGCATCTCTCGCAGTATCAGGCATAGTATCAAGCATAGCATCATCAGGCATAGTATCAAGCATAGCATCTCTAGCAGTAGTATCACAAGCATCATCAAGCACAGGCGACAAATCAAGATTTCTAGCAGGAGGTGATGTCGCAAACTTACTCATAACTGAAGGTGAATCAAGTGCAGAGCTAGATGGCAATTCTTACCTCCCCTCGTAGTTGAGGGAAAGACTTTGGTCTTTGGATCCTTCAGATTCTTCATAGTGATCAGCAGATATAAATCCCAAGTGACTCAGAGAATATAACAATACCTCCCCGGCAACGACGCCAGAAAAATGCTGATTGCAATCTCTGGCGAATGCTAGACGAATGCTGATGACAACAAACCTTCCCTTGCAACGGCACCAGAAGAATGCTGCTTGCACTCCCCGGCAACGGAACTAGAAGAATGTTGTTGATGGCCCACCAGCGCATGGGTTCGCAGTAGTTTTCGAGGGTAGAGTATTCGACCCAAATTTGTTGATCGCCTATAGGAGGTGAGAAAATACTCTCGAGTATTAGCAGCTGAATTTGTCAGATTCAACCACACCTGAAAGATCAGTATCTGCAAGCAAAGTAGTAACAACAAAGTAATATGGTAACAACAGTGTCAGAAATGATCTGTTGACGGCAGACTATTCCTAATGATTGTATCAATGGTGCCCCCGTTGCCGCGTTGACGGAAGTTGTCAGTTCCCGTCAACGTCTGGTAAACCAACAGTGTAGCAGCTAGCAGCAGTGTAATGAGCAATAACTGGCAAGGAACAACAGTAGTGACAGCGGTAGCAAGTCGCAACAGTAGCAAGCGACAGTAATAGCAACAGTAGCAGCAGAGCAAGACAAGTAACAACAGTAGCAACAGTAGTAGTAGTAGCAGCAGAGCAAGACAAGTAACAACAGCAGTAGGACAAACTCGTAGGCAATGTCTCGGTGATTTGTTTGGATGATATTCATCATGCAACAGCTATAACACGGAGAGATATGTGGCTAGCTCCCGTGTGTCAATGTGATGTAGGCATGCATTCCGTGTGCCATACGTGCTTAGGGAGAAGAACTTGCATGACATCTATTGTCCATCCCTCCCGTGGCAGCGGGGTCCAAAAGGAAACTACGGGATATTAAGGTTGTCGTTTTAATAAAGAACCGGACCAACGCATTAGCACTTGGTGAACACATGAACTCCTCAAACTATGGTCATCACCGGGAGTGGTTCCGGTTATTGTCAGTCTGGGGTTGCCGGATCATAACACATAGTAGGTAACTACAACTTGCAAGATCGGATCTAAAACACACATATATTGGTGACAACATTACAATTTAAGATCTGAAATCATGGCACTCGGGCCCTAGTGACAAGCATTAAGCATGGCAAAGTAGTAGCAACATCAATCTCAGAACATAGTGGATACTAGGGATCAATCCCCGTCAAAACTAACTCGATTACATGATAGATCTCGTCCTACTCATCACCGCCCAGCGAGCCTACGAATAGATTACTCACGAACGATGAAGAGCTTCATGGAATTGGAGAGGGAAGAAGGTTGATGATGACGATGGCGATGATTTCCCCTCTCCAGAGCCCAAGACGGACTCCAGATCTGCCCTCCAGATGAAGAACAGGTGGTGGCGGCGCCTCCGTATCGCAAACGCGATGAAAACTTCTCTTTTTTATTTTTTCTGGGACGAAAGGGATCTTATAGACTTGAGATTGGGGGCGGCAGAGCCGTGTGGGCCCCACAAGCCTGCCCACCGCCACCAGGGGGGTGGTGGCAGAGCCAGGGCTTGTGGCCCACTGGCCCACCCCCTGAGGTGGAACTTGGCGCAGATATATTTCTTATTTTCCAAATCTGCTCCCCGTAAATTTTCAGGACATTTGGAGAACTTTGATTTATGCACAAAAATAACACCAAGGCAATTCTGCTGAAAACAACGTCAGTCCAGGTTAGTTCCATTCAAATCATGCAAATTAGAGTCCAAAACAAGGGCAAAAGAGTTTGGAAAAGTAGATACGATGGAGACGTATCAAAGGCCCGCCGAGCATGCCACAGACGGAGGTCGGGCTGCTATGAACAGGAACGGGACCTTTTGCGGTTGCTTTGGAAGGTGTTGGTGTTGTGGTGTTTGCCGATTTGCTCCTGACAAAGTTGGGAATTGGAAAGTCCTCCGGCCGTGCATTTGGATTGCTCTTCGACCAATTGAAAAATGTCGGAATCAAGCTCGCCACCGCGTTAGTGACCAACCCACTGACTACCCCGACCAACTCTTCTTTGGTCTCAACTTTGGTCTTATTGATCGGAATCGCGACCTTCTCGTCGATGCTCTCCTGAGTGACGACCAACCATCTCTTCCTTCTTTACTCTGGCTCCTCGGGGTAGCCCATCTTCCACGAGGTGCCATCTCCGACACCGTGCACACGTCCATAGGACGGTGGCTTGTACACCAGGACCTTTTTCAGTATGTTCAGGGTCCGGTTTAATGGGGTGTCCCACTTGGGCCTCGCCGACGACTATGATGACTCGTCTCTTTCGGCTGCCTTTTGGTGCTGCTCTTTCTGCAAAAGGAACGTGGATGGTTTACTAATGTGACAAAACTTGTAGTCAAATTGATTGGAAGCTAATATGATAATGTGGTAATATAACAATTACCAGAAGTCTCATGAACTCCCTCGTGTTTGGGTCCGTGTAAAAGATCTTTTTGTCTTTTTCCAACTTGTACCGGGCCCTGATCCATTCATGCTCTAGCGGGTCGTGAACTCCGCCAAGGGGTCTGGGATCCCGAGGCTTTCACATTCGGCGTCCTCCTTGGCCCATATGTGCCTCTTCCCCTCGTAACCACAACTTCCGAGGCGGTGGGGAGGCATGTTCCTGGCCTGGAGCGCCTTCATTTTCTCCGACTTTGCCTTGACTTCTTATTTATCGCAATTCTCCAGGAATTTTGCAAAGTCCTCTTCCTTATTGTTGGATTATCAGCATGAATCTTGGACCACGGTTCATTCTTCACAATCGCTTTTTTCACCCGAACTTTCCAGGAGGACAAGTCATTGGTGAACGTCACCATCGCCTTCTCGTTTATCTTTGTCATGGCGGGGTCATCCCACGGCTCTTTATATTCCTTTTCATCCCGTACGGGGAACATGAACCTATTGTGCAACTTCTTTATGAGCATGTGCTCCATATGTGGTATCTGCTTCAACCTCTCGTCGTTGATGTTGGCGGTTTCCCCGAGGATGCATCCAAGTTGATTGCCCCAGCACTTGCTTGCTTCCTCTGGCGCCATTGGCTCTAACTTATTGGGGTGAATCTTGGTGACCACAATTTGTCCTATGCCAAGCTCGTTTGGTCTTCGTGTCCTCTTCTTCTTCGGTGCTTTACCGGCTACGACATCATCGTTGCCGGTCTCGGATGCGGTGTCGGTGCCTGTGCCTGTGCTGGTGCCGGTGTAGGCGCCGGGGTCGGGGTTGGGACCATTGCCGCCACCATGCAACCCCATGTGGTGTTCGTCCAGGTAATCGAAATAGTGATTTGCTGCCTCCATGGGGTCTGCGGAGCGAGCAGAACCACCCACGACTTCGGCGTCGGTAGACATGTTTCCTATGCAACGATTGTAAATAAAAGATATAATGAAGAGAAAAAAGGGGCCTATATTTGATTGGAATGTTGATTCATTCCCCTTCCGACAAATCCCGGGTACTCCATATGTCCTAGTTTCTAGCACAAGTCATGCCGAAAATTTCGGCATGACCTTTCCTAAAAAGTGGACATATGGAGCGCCTGAAATTTGCCGGAACGGAAATGAATCAACATTCCGGCAAAACATAGGCCACTCGGACATTCCGGCAAAACATCAATGACATGAAGATTAATTATACAAATATAAACAGAAAATAATAAGTACTATGGACACCATGAGGATATAATAAGTACTAGCAAAGGGAGATCCCCTGTCAAGCTCGAAGACAAATTAAATTGTCTCCATTGACTTCTGAACCCTAACGAGTTGATGTCTTATTTGGCAGAGAAGAAAGCATCACATGCAATCTCTAAAAATGATAAGTCATTGAATATATTTGTGTTTCCAACTTATGTTTATAAGATAGTTGAAATTGGATGTGGGGGTGTATCAATTTTTTGTTGAAACCAGGCCCAAAGAACGAGAAAGCAAAAGAATGCCCCTCATTGGTCTTTATTAAAAATATTAGCATGATCTTATTTTATACAGATTTTTATCAGCATGTTCCATTTTCATTTCATCGTCTTCTTTGTTCTGTAATTGCAGTTAAAATTTAGAGTGTTTAGGAAATATATTTCTGTTGGCTGTATGTTTACCCTTTTGCTTTGCCCCCTATACCCTTCAAAGATCGATTATCTTTGTTCCTAAATCTATACTTGCAGTTCAAATTTAGACTATTTAGGAAATGCATTTAGCAGCAACTACATACATCATATAAAAGATGTTACCATCAGCAAGCAATCAAAGCATTACATATCATACTAGTAGGATGCCCGTGCTATGCTATGGATCACAAAATATTGTATACACACCAAATAGTCAGGACTGCATACATAATGGACTATAGTATATTTAGCCAAAGGAAAAACAAATGAAGGTGCGGGGAAGGTCTGTTGTATATTTAGGCGAAGGGAAATACCAGAACAACACTTAAAGTTTTTGTATGGAGCAAAGAAACAAAATCTACAGTAACACCTGCTTTTGAAACATATGTATATAGAAGGGGTGAATGCACATGTAGGTACATGCAAAATTATTAGTACTGGGCTACTTGTAACTTTCTTAGATCAACCTGGTTTTTGAAAAGTAAATGTCGATAACAAACAACAAGGAAACAAATATTGGATGAGGAGCTACCAAGCAAAGTAGAGGTACCAATGACAAATCAGCCTGGTTTAGGCATTGTCCAGATTTCATTAATGGAGGGAGTAACAAAAACAACCATCATAAAGAAACAAGTCCTCTAAAATATCATGAGCACCAAACCGAGTATCACGAATGTGAAGGCACGTGACTTAAATTTGTATATTTTGTTAATGCCAAAGCTACAGAGAAAAGAAGGAAAATTGTAAGAAGACCATGTGTATCTCCCTTATCTAAATCCCATATAACAAATCCTATCTCGAAACCTTGTCAGGCAAGCAACACATGTGTATCTCCCTTATCACTAACCCTTCACATGATGGTTACCTACTAATACAACTACAGAAATATAAGTCATCACAACCATTTTAATAAGCTACTCTAGCAGCAGGATATCTAATACTATGGTATCTGCCCAACTAAATTACAGACTCCATGTCCTAGCTAGTGTGAACCTACCCACTGCCACTACCCCTCCTACCCGATCATTGCAAGATGCAAGAACCAAAGCACACATTCAACACTTAAGAAGAGAAAGAACAAACCAATTTATAGAAAACAAGAGAAGGAACCCCAGCCCGCTAGAGTCATACCACGGGGATTGGGGTCGTTACCTGGAATAGGGGGGTCGGGGTCGGGGACGGCGGCGGATCTGGCGGTGGGGGAGGTTGGGTGGAGGTTGGGCGACAGCAACGCTGGGTGGAGGTTGGGCGGCGCGGTGAGCAGTCAGGTGCGGCGCGGGGAGCAAAGGGCGACATGGGCGACGGGGGGATGAAACAGGGCGCGACGCTGGTTTGGGGAAGAGACATGGCACGACGGTTAACTCAAAATAGCAGTAGCGCTGGTTTGGAACCAGCGCTATAGCTAACTTAGCAATAGCACTTCTTTGCAAACCAGCGCTACTGCTATCATTTTTATTTTTTTAATTGTAAAATACAAGTAGCACTAGCGCTCGTTTAGGAGCCAGCGCTATAGGTAACTTAGCTATAGCGCTGGTTCCCTAAACTAGCGCTACTGCTATCTTTTCCATCTTTTCTTTTTATTATTTTCCTTTTCTAGTTTTTTGTTTTCTTTGTTTTCATTATTTTCCTTTTCTTTTCTGTTTACTTTACTTTTTCTTTTGTACTGCTTTCTCCCTTTTGTTTTTGTTTTTTTGTTTTTATCCCGGCGACGGCGTCTCCCTCTCCCCCAATGCGTGAATATCACCGGAACCATGCATGTGGTGGTAACATATCAGTTGACCGATAACGGTTACTTAAGTGCGTACACAAAATAGATACAAATATATAAATGTAGGTTTCTGATCAGCTGCGTCGACGAAGTTTCACATTGAGCTTCTTCCCTTTCTTATTCGTTGCCGAGTAATTGAGACCCTCCTCTTGACTTTTCCGTAGCCATGAGTACGATCTTTCTTACGTAATGTAGTCTTGATTCTTCTTTTCACGTATGCTTCATCGTCATCGTCATCTTCCCTCACCGGGTTGCCATATTGGTCGTAGTCTTCCTCGTTGGTGAGTCCATCCATTTTGACAATGCTCCTTTTGGATCTCCTCGCGACAACACGACTGAGATTGGCCGGGTCGGTTATGAAGAAGCATTATGTCATGTGCTTAGCGTGTACCCATGGATCATTTGTGGCGATGATGTTAACGTTCACGGGAGTGCTCTTCGCGTGGGGTATAGACATGGTGGTGAAATACTTGTTTTCTCTTACGACGTCCTTGGCCCATCTGACACGGAACATCGTCGCATCGTGCATTCCAGCATAGTCAATCTCCCAGATCTCTTCAACCCTTCCGTAGAATCTTTCAGCTGTGCCGTTGGCGTTGGTCACACATTGAATTGTCACCCCAGAGTTCTGGTAAACACTGTCCATGTCATTGGCCTCCTTGTAGAACGTGTACCCATTGATATTGGAGGATTGATAGGTCACGAGCTTGGGTGCAGGGCCATGTGCTAAGGCGTGTATGAGCAATCCGCCCGAACTGCCCTCTTCCGGGGGATTCTCAAGAACTTGCTCGTTGAACCAACGCAAGAAACTAGAGTTATGCTCTACAGTAACTTCATCGTCCGTCTTGAGCATCCCCTTATCATGGTACTTTTTTGCGATGCTTTCTTTGTCTCGTGCCACATAATCATCTACCACATCTAGGTGTTGTAGCACTACTAAGTTAGCCCTACCAAAGTCGTTCCGTCGATCCGAGTAGTCCACGTGCAATTCCCACTGGCCGTTGTTGTGACCATCTCCTTCGAGCTTCCCATTGTGCTTCTTGACGGGCAAAACCAACAACAGGGTCTCCGATGCTTATATAATTCTCGCAAAAGGAGAGGTACTCATGCGTCAGATACCCCTGGACGATGCTCCCTTCGCGACGGGACTTTTTACGAACAAATCCTTTGATGACCCCATTCATCCTCTCGAACGACATCATGCTGTGAAGGAATGTCAGCGCGAGTTCGATGATGTCATCCACGATGTGGACACACAGATGCAACATGACGTCAAAGAACGCGGGCGAGAAGTACATCTCAAGCTCACATAGTATGACAACAAACTCTTCTTGTAGCCATTGGAGATGCTTCACACTTATGTACTTTTGAGAGATAACATCGAAGAAGTTGCAGAGACCAATAAGCGTGTCACGGACGTGCTTGTCCATTATCCCTCTAATGGCAACCGGGAGTATCTGCGTCATCATATGTGACAGTCATGAGACTTCATCCCGCTGAACCTTTTCTTCTTGGGGTCTAGAAATCTGCTTATCTTCCCACAGTAACCGGAACTGACTTTGATTCCCATAAGGCACTTGATGAATTGATCGATCTCCTTCTGACTTAAGGTGAAGCAAGAAGGAGGCAATAATTCTCCTCCTTCTTGTTGACTTTTCTGCCCCTTTCCCCTCCTCTGTCTCGGTCTTCGTCTCCTCCATCAACTTTTTACGGTGGATGTCTTTCCTGATCTTCAAATCTTCCAAGTCTTTCCTTGCCTTCGGCCCATCCTTGGTCTTCTCCGGCATATTCATCAGTGTGCCAAGCAAGCTCTTGAGGACATTCTTCGTGATATGCATTTGATCAAGGCAATGAGGCGTGTCGTGATTGGGCCAGTACTCCAAGTCCCAGAAAATAGACCTCGTTTTCCATACCTTCAACAACGACTCTGATGCCTTTTTGATCTTTCCCGGCGCGGGGCATTGTTCCTAGTTTCTCAACAGCTCATCAATTTCGGTGCCGCTCCTCTTACATGGAGGTCCTCGAAGCTCAGCCAACCCATTGAATAGATCTCCACACTTTCTCCACGGGTCATCCTTCTCGAGCCATCTACGATGCCCCATCTACACGATTTTCCCAGACCCGCCATCTTTCGTTGACGTAAGCTGCTGAGACGTTGTATCATCCATGCACCTCGTGCATCCGCAGTATCCGTGGCACACCTGGCCTGAGGTGTGCCCGTAACCGAGATAGTCATGCACCGTCGTCATCAGCGTGGCTCTCATATGGAAATACTCTCCTTTGCTGGCGTCCCATCTCCATGCCGGTGATTTCCATAACGTGTCTAGCTCCTCTTCCAGAAGCCTCATATACAGGTTAATACTATTTTCCGGTTGTTTCGGCCCTTGAATCAGCATGCACATGTGTATGTACTTTTTCTTCATGAACTTCCATGGGGGGAGGTTGTACATCCATACAAACACGGGCCATGTGCTGTGGTTGGTGTTCTGGTTTCCAAATGGATTCATGCCATCGGTACTCGCACAAAGCACGATGTTCCTTGGATCTTCTTTAGCAAATCCATATACGATGTTGAATGCTCTCCACTGGCTACCATCTAAGAGGTGTCTCAGCCTCGGATCATCTCCATCGTCGGGCTTCTTCCTATCCGCGTGCCAGTGCATGAGCTTTGCTTCCTTAGGATCTACGAAATATCGCTGCAGACGGGGAGTGATCGGAAAGTACCATACAACTTTCTAAGGAGCTTTCTTTCCTGCCTTCTTGTATCGAGAAGCATTGCACACTGGATAGTTGGTTTTTTCCGCGTGCCCCCCCTATAAATGATGCAATCGTTGATGCTTGTGTGGTAGCTAATGTGCGGCAAATCAAAAGGGAAAAAAAAATCTTGGCCTCCTCGACACTACTAGGACACAGGTTCCCCGTGGGAAGAACTTTATTATGTAGATACTTCAAATGCTCATCGAGGCTTTTATCTGTCCATTTGTTTTTGGCCTTTTTATTTAGAACTTCGAGCGTGAAAATAAAGTGGGTCACTGCTACTGCAACAAAAGACCTTCCAACGGCGCCAGAAACAAGCGTGCTGACGGGAGACTATTCTTGTCTTGATACTCCTCAGCAACGACACCACGAATCCTTCTACTATGGCTACGCCTTTAGGGACTTCCTAGGGAAATATGCAAAGGATTTCCGTCGTGGCCTTGGAGCCTTGCGTTGGTGTTCCCTCGAAGCGGAAAGGGTGATGTAGCACATCAGCGGTAAGTATTTCCCTCAGTTTTGAGAACCAAGGTATCGATCCAGTGAAGGAATATCACAAGTACCTGCACAAACACAAAGAGCTTGCTCCCAACGCTATGAAGGGGTTGTCAACCCCTTATAGATTTTTTGCCAAGTGAGAACTGAAAGAAACAAAGTAAGAAAGCAAAGTAAAAGCGAAAGTGGAAACGATAGGTGTGAATAGACCCGGGGGCCGTAGTGTTCACTAGTGGCTTCTCTCATGAAAGCAAGTAGACGGTGGGTGAACGAATTACTGTCGAGCATTTGATAGAACCGCGCAAAGTCGTGACGTTATGTATGGCAATGATTATATCTATAGGCATCACGTCCAAAACAAGTAGACCGATACTTTCTGCATCTAGTACTATTACTCCACACGTCGACCACTATCCAGCATGCATCTAGTGTATTAAGTTCATGAGAACAGAGTAACGCCTTAAGCAAGATGACATGATGTAGATGGACAATCTCATATCTACGATAAAAGACCATCTTGTTACCCTTGATGGCAACAACACGATGCGTGCCTTGCTGCCCCTTCTGTCACTCGGAACGGTCACCACACGGTATGAACCCAAAACCAAGCACTTCTCCCATTGCAAGAATCATAGATCTAGTTGGCCAAACAAAACCCAAGACTCGGAGAGACTTACAAGGATATCAAATCATGCATATAAGAAATCAGCAAAGACTCAAATATATATCATAGATAATCTGATCACAAATCCACAATTCACCGGATCTCGACAAACACACCGCGAAAGAGGATTACATCGGATAGATCTCCATGAAGATCATGGAGAACTTTGTATTGAAGATCCAAGAGAGAGAAGAAGCCATCTAGCTACTAACTACGGGCCCGTAGGTCTGAAGTGAACTACTCACGAGTCATTGGAGGGCCGATGATGTTGATGAAGAAGCCCTCCAACTCCAAAGTCCCCTCCGGCGGGGCACCGGGAAGGGTCTCCAGATGAGATCTCGCGGAAACGGAAGCTTGCGGCGGCGGAAAAGTGTTTTCATGGACACCCTGATTTTTTCTGGATTTTTAGGGGATTTATAGGCCAAAGACCTAGGGCAGGGGAGCGCCAGGGGGCCACAAGCTTGGTTGCCGCGGCCTCCCGCTGGCCGCGGCAACAGGGCTTGTGGGCTCCCTGTGGGCCCACTTGCTTGGCCCTCAAGCCTCCCGATCTTCTTCCGGTCTGGAAAAAATCATTTTGGGGATTTTATTCCGTTTGGACTCCGTTCCAAAATCAGATCTGAAAAGAGTCAAAAACACAGAAAAACATGAACTGGCACTTGGCACTGAGTTAATAAGTTAGTCCCAAAAAAGATATAAAAGGTAAACAAAACATCCAAAGTGGACAAGATAACATCGTGAAACCATGAAAAGTTATAGATACGTTTGAGACGTATCAAGCGTCCCCAAGCTTAACTCCTGCTCGTCCTCGAGTAGGGAAGTGATAAAGAATGAATTTTTGATGCTTCCATGCTACCTAGCATAGATGTCCTTTGTAACTCCTCTTATGTGACGTGAATGTTCAGATCCATTAGATTCAAAACAATAGTTTGCTATTGACGTGGAAACAATAATACTTCAAGCAAACTAGCAAGGTAATCATGAACTTTCAAAATAACAAGGCCAAAAGAAAGTTATCCCTAGAAAATCATATAGTCTGGCTATGCTCTATAATCATTGCACAACAAATTTAAATCATGCACAACCCCGGTATTGGCCAAGTAATTGTTTTCACACCTTTACTTTCTCAAACTTTTTCAACTCTCACGCAATACATGAGTGTGAGCCTTGGTTTTAGCACTATAAGTGGTGTGGAGTGTGGTGGAGGTTGCAAGAAAAACAAGGAGAAGATGGTCACATTAACTAGGCATATCAATGAGCTGTGGAGATGCTCATCAATAGATATCAATGTGAATGAGTAGGGATTGCCATACAAATGATGCACTAGAGCTAAGAGTATGTGAAAGCTCTTAAAGAAAACTAGTGGGTGTGCATCCAACTTGCTTGCTCACGAAGACCTAAGGCAAATTTGAGAAAGCCTATCATTGGAATATACAAGCCAAGTTATATAATGAAAAATTCCCACTAGCTATATGGTGGTGACAAAACGAGAGACTCTCAATCATGAAGATCATGGTGCTTAATATGCACAAGTGTGGAAAGGTGGTAGCATTGTCCTTTCTCTCTTTTTCTCTCATTTTTTTATTTTGAATGGGCTCTTTGGCCTCTTTTTTTAATTATTTTTTGGTGGGCATCTTTGGCCTCTTTTATTTCCTCACATGGGACAATGCTCCGTCAATGATGATCATCACACTTACAACTCAAAACTTAGAGCAACGATGACTCTATATGGAATGCCTACGGTAGTGTACCGTGACAATGATCTAGCAGGGCATGGACATTAATGGAAACATGATGCTAGCTATCTTAAGATCATGCAATGGCAATGTAGACGTGGTGGAACATGTCATGGTGGTAGTTGCATGGCAATATATCTCGGAATGACTTTGAAAAAGCCATAGTAGGTAGGTATGGTGGCTGTTTTGAGGGAGGCTAACGGTGGGTTTTGTGCACCGGCGAAAGTTGCACGACACTAAAGAAGATAGTGATGGTGGAAGGTGAAAGTGCATCTAAACCATGGACTCAACATTAGTCATGAATAACTCATATACTTGTTGCAAAAGTTTTATTAGTAATCGAAACAAAGCATTCAACGCATACTCCTAGGGGAAGGGTTGGTAGGTATAAACCATCGCGCGATCCCGACCGCCACACAAAGGATGACAATCAATAGACTAATTATGCTCAGACTTCATCACATAGCGGTTCACTATACGTGCATGCTACGAGAATCACTAACTTCAACACAAGTATTTCTAGATCCACAACACCTTACTAATATAACTTCAATATTACCATAACCACAACTCAAAACTAGTTGAGATGAATCAAACTTCTCTAACTATTCAATGCACATGAAGGTGGAAGTTTTTGTATCCCTTTGGATAACTACCCCTTTTGATACTAATTTCATAGCATAGATCAACTACCAAGACACGCACCGCCGTGCTCTAAAAGATATAAGTGAAGCACATAGAGCAAAAGCATCCAGCTCAAAAGATATAAGTGAAGCACATGTGAGCTGAATTGTCTACCCAAAGGATATAAGTGAAGCTCGACAAAATCACGGTGAGTGCATGTCTATCTCTCTAGGTGTGCAGCAAGGATGATTGTGACACAACAAAAATAAAAGACTCCTACGATACAAGACGCTCCAAGCAAAACACATAACATGTGGTGAATAAAAATATAGCCCCAAGTAACGTTACCGATGGATTGAAGACGAGAGAGGGGATGCCTTCCCGGGGCATCCCCAAGCTTTGGATTTTACGACAACCTTGAATCATCTTGGGGTGCCTTGGGAATCCCCAAGCTTGATCTCGTCCCACTCTTTATCTATTTGTCCATAAGAACTTCACCCAAAACTTGAAAACTTCACAACATGAAACTTAAACAGAGACTCGTGATAACATTAGTATAAGAAAGCAAACCACCACTTCCTTAGGTACTGTAGCAAACTTAAATTCTACTTATGTTGATGTTTGGTTACTATATTTTCAATCTTCAATGGCTAATACCCCCGGATACTATCCATAGTTTCATCAAAATAAGCAACCAACACAACAAAAATAGAATCTGTTAACAGCAGACCAGTCTGTAGCAATCTGTATACTTCGTATACTTCTGGTACTTCAAAAATTGTAGAGAATTACTAGAGTCTGAAGAACGTGCGTAGCAATCAGCAGCAAAAAGAATGAACTCAAAATCTCTTACAGAAAAAATGAAAATTCTTTTCGTGAGCAGAAAGTTTCTGTCTTTTCCAGCATGACCAAACGATCATCCCCAAGACTAATCATAACGGTTTTGCTTGGCACAAACACAAAAATAAACACAAAAAACACAATCATAACAGAATTATGGAAGAGTGGAAAACACAAAACAGAAAGAAAAAGGATAGATTCGTTGGGTTGCCTCCCAACAAGCGCTATTGTTTAACGCCCTTAGCTAGGCATAAGGAGATGGAATCACGTATAGTCATCCTTGGTGCTCAAACCATAAGTAGCCCTCATCATAGATTCATAAGGCAATATTATTTTCTTTCTAGGAAAGTGCTCCATGCCCTTCTTTAGAGGAAATTGAAATCTAATATTCCCTTCCTTCATATCGATGATAGCACCAATGGTCCTTAGGAAAGGTCTACCAAGAATAATGGGACATGAAGGATTGCAATCTATGTCAAGTACAATGAAATCCACGGGTACATAGTTCTTACTTGCAACAATAAGAACATCATCGATCCTACCCATGGGTTTCTTGACAGTAGAATCCTCAAGATGCAAATTAAGAGAACACTCTTCAATCTCATGAAAACCAAGAATATCACATAAAGACTTTGGAATCGCGGAAACACTAGCACCCAAGTCACACAAAGCATTGCACTCATAGTTTTTTATCTTGATTTTTATAGTAGGTTCCCACTCATCGTGAAGTTTTCTAGGTATAGAGACTTCTAATTCGAGCTTCTCTTCAAGAGGTTTCATCATAGCATCTACGATATGCGCGGTAAAGGCTTTGCTTTGGCTATAAGCATGTGGAGAGTTTGCAATGGATTGCATCAAAGAAATGCATTCAAACAAGGAGAAACTATCATAATTGAATTCCTTGAAATCCAAAGTGGGAGTTTCATTACTACCCAAAATTTTGATTTCTTCAACTCCACCCTCCACACCTTTATCATCAAGATAGGTGGACTCCGAATCATTGGGGCGTTTTTCAACCAAAGTGGATTCATATCCAGCCCCTTCATCAATAGGTTTGACACACGAAAACAAAGATTCAAGAGGAGTCACACCAAACACTTTGAGATCTTCGTGATTTGGATCACTAGAACGCACCCTTTCAAACCATTCATGCCTAGCGCGAATTTGGGCGGTTCTTTCTTTGCTCTCATTCATGGAGACACGCATAGCTTTCAAAGTTTCATACAAGTTTCCTGCCTTCTTGTATCGAGAAGCATTGCACACTGGATAGTTGGTTTTTTCCGCGTGCCCCCCCGATAAATGATGCGATCGTTGATGCTTGTGTGGTAGCTAATGTCCGGCAAATCAAAAGGGAAAACGATTTTCTTGGCCTCCTCGACACTACTAGGACACAGGTTCCCCGCGGGAAGAACTTTATTATGTAGATACTTCAAATGCTCATCGAGGCTTTTGTCTGTCCATTTGTTTTTGGACTTCCTCTTTAGAACTTCGAGCGTGAAACTCAAGCGGGTCACTGCTACTGCAACAAAAGACCTTCCAACGGCGCCAGAAACAAGCGTGCTGACGAGAGACTATTCTTGTCTTGATACTCCTCAGCAACGGCACCAGGAATCCTTCTGCTACGGCTACGCCTTTAGGGACTTCCTAGGCAAATATGCAAAGGATTCCCCCCGTGGCCTTGGAGCCTTGCGTTGGTGTTCCCTCGAAGCGGAAAGGGTGATGTAGCACAACGGCGGTAAGTATTTCCCTCAGTTTTGAGAACCAAGGTATCGATCCAGTGAAGGAATATCACAAGTACCTGCACAAACACAAAGAGCTTGCTCCCAATGCTATGAAGGGGTTGTCAATACCTTACAGATTTTTTGCCAAGTGAGAACTGAAAGCAACAAAGTAACAAAGCAAAGTGGAAACGATAGGTGTGAATAGACCCGGGGGCCGTAGTGTTCACTAGTGGCTTCTCTCATGAAAGCAAGTAGACGGTGGGTGAACGAATTACTGTCGAGCAATTGATAGAACCGCGCAAAGTCGTGATGTTATCTATGGCAATGATTATATCTATAGGCATCACGTCCAAAACAAGTGGACCGATACTTTCTCCATCTAGTACTATTACTCCACACGTAGACCGCTATCCAGCATGCATCTAGTGTATTAAGTTCATGAGAACAGAGTAACGCCTTTAGCAAGATGACATGATGTAGATGGACAATCTCATATCTACGATAAAAGCCCATCTTGTTACCCTTGATGGCAACAACATGATGCGTGCCTTGCTGCCCCTTCTGTCACTCGGAATGGTCACCACACGGTATGAACCCAAAACCAAGCACTCCTCCCATTGCAAGAATCATAGATCTAGTTGGCCAAAAAAAACCCAAGACTCGGAGAGAATTACAAGGATATCAAATCATGCATATAAGAAATCAGCAAAGACTCAAATATATATCATAGATAATCTGATCACAAATCCACAATTCATCGGATCTCGACAAACACACCGCCAAAGAGGATTACATCGGATAGATCTCCATGAAGATCATGGAGAACTTTGTATTGAAGATCCAAGAGGGAGAAGAAGCCATCTAGCTACTAACTACGGACCCGTAGGTCTGAAGTGAACTACTCACGAGTCGTTGGAGGGGCGATGATGTTGATGAAGAAGCCCTCCAACTCCAAAGTCCCCTCCGGCAGGGCACCGGGAAGGGTCTCCAGATGAGATCTCGCGGAAACGGAAGCTTGCGGCGGCCGAAAAGTGTTTTCATGGATGCCCTGATTTTTTCTGGATTTTTAGGGAATTTATAGGCCAAAGACCTAGGGCAGGGGAGCGCCAGGGGGCCACAAGCTTGGTTGCCGCGGCCTCCCCCTGGCCGCGGCAACAGGGCTTGTGGGCTCCCTGTGGGCCCACTTTCTTGGCCCTCAAGCCTCCCGATCTTCTTCCGGTCTGGAAAAAATCATTTTGGGGATTTTATTCAGTTTGGACTTCGTTCCAAAATCAGATCTGAAAAGAGTCAAAAACACAGAAAAACATGAACTGGCACTTGGCACTGAGTTAATAAGTTAGTCCCAAAAAAGATATAAAAGGTAAACAAAACATCCAAAGTTGACAAGATAACAGCGTGAAACCATAAAAAATTATAGATACGTTTGAGACGTATCAGTCACCTCGGGATCGCAAACTCAAACTCCCGTTGAGCCATCTTGGCCTCCTCTCTAGAACCAGCTCTCTCGCTATTCGTACTCTTGCGAAGGAGGTCTTGAACATGAGGGTCTTGCACGACTGCACTTAGTAGCGTCGAAGACTGCGACATGACCATCGCCTCTTCTCCGCCATGGCCGGACTCTTCTTCACCATGTCCAGAATCTTCTCCGCCGCCGTCATTTCTGGACTCTTCCCGGCCGCCATGTCCGGCACCATCGTCTTCGTGTCGATCGACCATCTCTTCGTCTAGCCCCATGTCGTTATTCCCTGCCATTTGGACGTCCTCATCATCATCATCTTCTTCACTTATCCACCATATATAGCCATCCATGAAAATATTCATCATCAGGTGCGCCTTCAAAGTGCCCCGATCAAAAGGGTCCAAAAGGACTCCTTCCTTGCATCTTGCACATGGACATCTAATCCTAGTCCGATTATTTGCATGCATGTCCATCATCGCGGATTGCATGTACCGCTCCACCTTCCATCCACACACCTTCATGACCGACTACACGGTATAACAAGAAAAAGGGTTATAAAATAAATAATGCATGCATGCTTCAAAGTCATATAAAATTTTGGCATGACCTTGCCTAAAAATAGGACATATTGAGTTTGCTCGAAATTCATCGAAATGGAAATAAATCGACATTTCAGCAAAACATAAGCAACTCGATCGGAGGGCATATCACACTAGCACAAATCTCTCCATATATATATATATCCCAAACACACATATTCTCATTCACACACATATTCCCATTCTTTAAGTGAATAACTTTTTACTCACCTATATATCTCCCGAGAGAGACCGATCGAGAGAGATGATGAGAGAGACCGATGGAAAGAGCACACGTGGATGGCTAAATAGCTAGCTAGATCTAGTTGTTGGGGAGGAGAGGTGAATCTAGCTATCTAACTAATGGAGAGGGAGTTATGGTGGAGGGGGAATTAATATAATGGGGAGAGGAAGAGAGGTAGGACAAGGAGAGATGTGAGAGACGCCATTTACGAAGGAGAGTTATGGTGGAGAGGGACATTAATGAGGAGAGAAGAGAGGTAGGGGGAAGAGAGAAGAAGAGCAACAATGGTGTGGAGAGTGTGGCGAGGGGAAAGGAGGGGGAGAGAGGTCAAAGTGGGGGAGAGAAGGCGGAGGGGGGGTAAAATGGTGGCACCAGCCGCAACTAGCAGTAGCGCTGCATACCAGAGAGAGCTGCTACTATGCTATTAGTAGTAGCGTTGCATACCAGTGCGCGCTAGTGATATGTCCATTTTGTATCATGCTTTTATGTTGATATTTATCGCTTTATGGGCTGTTATTACACTTCAGGGTACAATACTTATGCCTGTTCTCTCTTATTTTGCAAGGTTTACATGAAGAGGGAGAATGCCGGCAGTTGGAATTCTGGCCTGAAAAAGGAGCAAGTTTGAGATACCTATTCTGCACAACTCCAAAAGCCATGAAAATCAACGAGGAATTATTTTGGAATTTATAAAAAATACTAGGCGGAAGAAGTACCAGAGGGGAGCCACTAGGAGGCCACAAGCCTGCTAGGCACGGCCTAGCCCCTGGACGCGCCTAGGGGGCTTGTGGGCTCCCTGTTGGCCCCCTGGCTCCCCTCTTTTGCTATAAGGAGGGTTTCGTTCCAGAAAAAATTAAGAAGAGGCTTTCGGGAGGAATCGCCGCCGCCACGAGGCGGAACTTGAGCAGGACCAATCTAGAGCTCCGACATGGTCGTCCTGCCGGGGAAACTTCCCCCCCGGAGGGGGACATCATCGCCATCGTCATCACCAACACTCCTCTCATCGGAGGGGACTCATCACATCAACATATTCATCAACACTATCTCATCTCCAAACCCTAGTTCATCTCCTGTAATCAATCTCCGTCTTGCGACTCCGATTGGTACTTGTAAGGTTGCTATTAGTGTTAATTACTCTTTGTAGTTGATGCTAGTTGGATCCCTCGGTGGAAGATTATATGTTCAGATCCTTGATGCTATTCAATACCTCTTTGGTCATGAATATGATTATGCTTTGTGAGTAGTCACTTTAGTTCCTGAGGACATGGGATAAGTCATGCTATAAGTAGTCATGTGAATTTGGTATTCGTTTGATATTTTGATGCGTTGTATGTTGTTTCTCCTCTAGTGGTGTTATGTGAACATCGACTACATAACACTTCACCATTATTTGGGCCTAGAGGAAGGCATTGGGAAGTAGTAAGTAGATGATGGGTTGCTAGAGTGACAGAAGCTTAAACCCTAGTGTATGCGTTGCTTCGTAAGGGGCTGATTTGGATCCACTAGTTTAATGCTATGGTTAGACTTTGTCTTAATTCTTCTTTCGTAGTTGCGGATGCTTGCGAGAGGGGTTAATCATAAGTGGGAGGTTTGTCCAAGTAAGGGAAGCACCCAAGCACCGGTCCACCCACATATCAAACTATCAAAGTAGCGAACGCAAATCATATGAACATGATGAAAACTAGCTTGATAGAAATTCCCATGTGTCTTCGGGAGCGCTTTACCTCCTATAAGAGTTTGTCTAGGCTTCTCGCTTTCTACAAAAGGGATTGGGCCACTTTTCTGCACCATTGTTACTATTGTTACTTGCTACTTGCTATGAATCATCTTACCACACAACTTTCTGTTACCGATAAGTTCTGTGCTTGCAGAGAATACCTTGGTGAAAACCACTTGTCAGATCCTTCTGCTCCTCGTTGGGTTCGACACTCTTACTTATCAAGACTCTTTTCTGGAGCCATTGCCGGGGAGTGAAGCGCCTTTGGTAAGTGGAATTTGGTAAGGAAACATTTATATAGTGTGCTGAAATTTATTGTCACTTCTCACTATGGAAACTAATCCTTTGAGGAGCTTGTTCGGGGTATCTTAACCTCTAACGGAAGCACAAGGAGTTGCTCCTCAACTTGCAGCACCTACTGAAAATATTTGCTATGAATTTCCTTCGGGTATGCTTGAGAAACTGCTGGCTAATCGTTTTATAGGAGATGGATCATCACATCCCAACTTGCATCTAATCTATGTAGATGAAGTTTGTGGTTTATTTAAGGTTGCAGGTTTGCCCGAGGATGAGGTCAAGAATAAGGTATTTTCCTTATCTTTGAGGGATAGAGCATTGACATGGTATAGTCTATGTGATGATATTGGATCATGGAACTACAACCGATTGAAATTGGAATTTCATCAAATGTTTTATCCTATGCATTTGGTACATCGTGATCGGAATTATATTTATAATTTTTGGCCTCGTGACAGATAAAGTATAGCTAAAGCTAGGGGGAGGCTTAAATCAATGTTATATTCATGCCCCAACCATGAGCTCTCGAGAGAAATTATCATTCAGAACTTCTATGCTCGGCTTTCTCATGATAATCGCACCATGCTTGACACTTCTTGTATCGGTTCTTTTATGAAGAGAGATATTGACTTCAAATTGAATTTATTGGAAAGAATTAAACGCAACTCTGAAGATTGGGAGTTTGATGAAGGTAAGGAGTCAGGTATGAATCTCAACTTTGATTGCGTTAAATCCTTTGTTGAAACAAATACTTTTCGTGATTTTAGCGCTAAATTTGGACTTGACTCTGAGATAGTAGCTTCATTATGTGAATCATTTGCTGCTCATATTGATCTCCCTAAATAGAAGTGGTTTAAATATCATCCTCCCTTAGAAGTCAATGTAGTTAAACCCAATCCAGTTGAAGAGAAAGTCATTGCTTATAATGATCCTATTGTTCCCAGTGCTTACATTGAGAAACCACCTTTCCCTGTTAGGATAAAGTCATTCTAAAGCTTCAACTATGATACGTAGGGGCTACATTATAACACCTACACCCCCTGAGCAAATTAGAGTTGAACCTTGCATTGCTATTATCAAAGATCTCCTGTCCGACAATTTTGATGGCCATGATATTCACTTCTGTGAAGATGCTGCTAGAATTGCCAAACCACATGCTAGAGACAAACATAGGCCTATTGTTGGCACGCCTGTTGTTTCTGTTAAGATGGGAGATCATTGTTATCATGGTTTATGTGATGTGGGTGCTAGTGTTAGTGTAATACCTCAATCCTTATATGATGAAATTAAAGACGAGATTGCACCTGTTGAGATGGAACCTATTGATGTCACTATTCAGCTTGCCAATAGAGATACTATCTACCCTTTGGGAATTGTTACAGATGTTGAAGTCTTGTGTGGTAAAACGAAGTATCCTACTGATTTTCTCGTTCTTGCTACCACACAAGATAGCTTTTGTCCCATCATATTTGGCAGACCCTTCCTCAATACTGTCAATGCTCATATTGACTGTGAGAAGCAAACTGTCACCGTTGGCTTTGAAGGTGTGTCACATGAGTTCAATTTCTCCAAGTTTGGTAGACAACCTCATGAAAAAGAGTTGCCTAGTAAGGATGAAATTATTGCCCTAGCTTCTACTGCCATGCCTCCTACTGATCCTTTAGAGCAATACTTGCTTGAGCAAAAAAATGATATGCATGTGGATGAAAGGGATGAGATAGATAGAGTTATCTTTGAACAATATCCTATCCTTAAGAATAATTTGCCTGTTGAACATCTTGGAGATCCACCCCCACCAAAGGGTGATCCTGTGTTCGATCTCAAAGAGTTGCCTCATACTCTTAAGTATGCTTATCTCGATGAAAAAGAGATATATCCTGTTATTATTAGTGCTAGCCTCTCAGAGCATGAAGAAAAGAAGTTACTAAAAACTCTAAGGAAGCACCATGCTGCTACTAGATATACTCTTGATGATCTTAAGGGCATTAGTCCCACTCTATGCCACCACAAGATTAAAACTGATCCTGATTCCAGACCAGTTGCCGATCATCAACGGAGATTAAATCCTAAGATGAAAGAGGTAGTAAGAAAAGAAATACTAAAGCTCCTGGAAGCTGGTATTATCTATCATATTGCTCATAGTGATTGGGTAAGTCCGGTACATTGCGTCCCTAAGAAGGGAGGTATTACCGTTGTCCCTAATGATAAGGATGAATTGATCCCACAGAGGATTATTACTGGCTATAGGATGGTGATTGACTTTAGGAAATTGAATAAGGCCACTAGGAAAGATCATTAACCTTTGCCTTTTATTGACCAAATGCTAGAAATACTGTCTAAACACACACACTTCTGCTTTCTAGATGGTTATTCTGGTTTCTCCCAAATACCAGTTGCACAATCTGATCAGGAGAAAACCACTTTCACCTGCCCTTTCGGTACCTTTGCTTACAGACGTATGCCTTTTGGCTTATGTAATGCACCTGCTACCTTTCAAAGATGTATGATGGCTATATTCTCTGACTTTTGTGAAAAGATTGTTGAGGTTTTCATGGATGACTTCTCCATTTACGGGTCTTCTTTTGATGATTGCCTCAGCAACCTTGATCGAGTCTTGCAGAGATGTAAAGGTACCAACCTTGTCTTGAATTGGGAGAAGTGCCACTTTATGGTTAATGAAGGCATCGTCTTAGGACATAAAATTTCTGAAAGAGGTATTGAAGTCGATAAGGCTAAGGTTGATGCGATCAAACAAATGCCATGCCCTACAGATATCAAAGGTAAAGAAGTTTCCTTGGTCATGCTGGTTTCTATAGAAGGTTCATTAATGACTTTACGAAGATTTCTAGGCCTCTCTCCAATCTCTTGCAAAAGGATGTTCCTTTTGTTTTTGACGATGATTGTGAGGAAGCCTTCGAAATACTTCAAAAGGCCTTGATAACTGCACCTATTGTTCAACCACCTAATTGGAACTTACCTTTTGAGATCATGTGTGATGCTAGTGATTATGCTGTTGGCGTTGTTCTAGGACAAAGAGTTGATAAGAAGTTGAATGTTATTCACTATGCTAGTAAAACTCTAGACAGTGCCCAAAGGAACTATGCTACTAATGAAAAGGAATTTTTAGCAGTCGTGCTTGCATGTGAAAAGTTCAGATCTTACATAGTTGATTCCAAAGTCACTATCCACACTGACCACGCTGCTATTAAGTATCTCATGGAGAAGAAAGATGCTAAACCTAGACTTATCAGATGGGTTCTCTTGCTACAAGAATTTGATTTGCATGTTGTTGACGGGAAGGGTGCTAAGAACCCCGTAGCAGATAACTTGTCTGGGTTGGAGAATGTTCTTAATGACCCACAACCTATTGATGATAGCTTTCCTGATGAGCAACTGAATGTCATAAATACTTCATGTAGTACACCATGGTATGCTGATTATGCAAATTATATCGTTGCCAAATATATACCACCTAGTTTCACATACCAGCAAAAGAAGAAATTCTTCTTTGATTTGAGACATTACTTTTGGGATGATCCTCACGTTTATAAGGAACGAGTAGATGGTGTTATTAGACGTTCTGTACCTAAACATGAACAGGAACAGATCCTATAGAAGTGTCACTCCGAGGCTTACGGAGGACACCATGCGGGAGACAGAACTGCACACAAGGTATTGCAATCAGGTTTCTATTGGCCCACTCTCTTCAAGGATGCCCGTAAGTTTGTCTTGTCTTGCGACAGATGTCAAAGAATATGTAATATCGGTAAACATCAGGAAATGCCTATGAACTATTCACTTTTCATTGAACCATTTGATGTTTGGGGCTTCGATTATATGGGACCTTTTCCAAAATCCAACGGGTATACTCATATACTAGTTGCTGTTTATTACGTTACTAAGTGGGTAGAAGCTATCCCAACTAGTAGTGATGATCACAACACTTCTATCAGGATGCTTAAAGAAGTTATTTTCCCTAGATTTGGAGTCCCTAGATATCTAATGACTGATGGTGGTTCACATTTTATTCATGGTGCTTTCCGTAAAACACTTGCTAAGTACGATGTTATCCATAGAATTGCTTCTCCCTATCACCCTCAGTCCAGTGGTCAAGTAGAGCTAAGTAATAGAGAGATTAAACTAATTCTCCAAAAGACTGTCAATAGGTCTTGAAAGAGTTGGTCTAAGAAGCTCGATGATGCACTATGGGTTTATAGAACTGCTTATAAGAATCCCATGGGCATGTCTCCGTACAAAATGGTTTACAGTAAAGCATATCACTTACCTCTTGAGCTAGAGCATAAGGCTTATTGGGCAATAAAAGAGCTCAACTTTGATTTCAAACTTGCTGGTGAGAAGAGGTTATTTGATATTAGCTCGCTTGATGAATGGAGAGCTGAGGCATATGAAAATGCCAAGTTGTTCAAAGAAAAGGTTAAGAGCTGGCATGATAAAAGGATACAAAAACGTGAGTTCAATGTAGGTGATTATGTCTTGCTATATAATTCTCGTTTAAGATTTTTTGCAGGCAAGCTTCTCTCTAAATGGGAAGGTCCTTACATTATTGAGGAAGTATATCGTTCCGGTGCCATCAAGATCAACAACACGGAAGGTAATTTTCCGAGAGTGGTAAATGGGCAGAGAATCAAGCATTATATCTCAGGTACTCCCATAAATGTTGAAAGCAATATTATTAATACCATAACTCCGGAGGAGTACATAAGGGATATTTATCAGCCTGTTTCACACTCCAAAAACGAAGAGGTATGTGATTCGGTAAGTAAACCGACTCCAAAACTTTTACAGTAGGAATTTTTCTCCGTTTTGGAATTTTTAGAAAATTAGAAAAATTTAGAGTAGTCTGGAAAGCGCACGAGGAGGCGACAAGCCTGCCACGCGCGAGCCACCCCTATGGCCGCGCCTGGGGGCTTGTGACCACCTCATGTGCCTCCCGGACTTCGTTTTCTTGCGGAGTACTCCTTCTGGTCGAAACAAAATCATTATATATTCTCTCGAAAGGCCTGACCCTCGTATCACGCAATTTTCCTCTATTTCCGTTTCGAGCTGTTGTGCAGACAGATCTAAATCGCTATGGCGTCCCCAAAAGCTCCAAAGGACAAGTGTTTCGAGAAGGTCATCAATCCCTACTTCGCGGGAGTGCTGCAACACCCTCAATCTATCGAGCTGCGTGAGGGGGTGTTGCACATCCATGATGTTGAGGGCCACAAGAAGACTGGAAGCATGGAGGCGAGGCTCGAAGCAATGGAGCAGCAAGTCTTCAAGTGCCAAGGGATGGTGGAACACGGACTCAACGCTAACCACAAGATGATCACGGAGTTCACCAACAAGCACAAGATCGATGCCAATGACATCGGGAAACACCTCTCCAGGCTCTATGACAGAATTGATCACCTCCAAGCCCAAATCTATGACCTGCAGAACCAAAACTGTGAGTATGAGTATAGATTTAAATCAATACGATTGGCTGCAGATTTGAGGATTCCGGAGACTCGATCATCTTTCCATGATGGAGCACCTATGCCTTGGAAGACGGAGGATCAAACCCAGGTTGCAACAACTCCACCACCATCACCTCCGAAGGAAGACAACTAAGCACGGGTATGGGCAATCCCCTTGGCTTGTGCCAAGCTTGGGGAGTTTCCCCGGTATCGTATCACCATCACATCTTTTGCCTTTACCCTTTCTTAGTTCGATCCTTTTTGGTTTTATCTTTCTCTAGTAGAACAAAGTTCTTAGTGTTTTAGGCTTGCATTTTGCTTTGTGTCACCCCCGATGTATTCGAGTTCGTGAGTCATATAATAAAGAGTGTTTTAGTTAAGGGCCTTGCTTCTTGCCATGACCTAAAGAAAAGAATGATAAAAGAACAAAAGCATGAAAGATCATGTAATGATCTTATGGGAAGTGATGGCTCCACATATAAAAAGAATGTTGATTGAAACTTGTTGTGGGTGGACAAATGTAGACCTTGGTCATTGTTGCAATTAATAGGAAGTAATAAAGAAGGAGAGGTTCACATATAAATATATCATCTTGGACACCATCTATGATTGTGAACACTCATTAAACTATTACATGCTTAGAAGTAGATGTTGGACAAGGAAGACAACATAATGAATCATGTTTGCTTGGTTCCAAACAATGTTATATGACTAGAGATCCCTTAGCATGTGACGCTTGCTTCCACCTCATATCAGCAAAAACTTCCGCACTAAGTAGAGATACTACTTGTGCATCCATGAACCTTCAACCCAGTTTTTCCATGAGAGTCCACCATACCTACCTATGGATTGAATAAGATCCCTCAAGTAAGTTGTCATCGGTGCAAGCAATAAAAATTGCTCCCTAAATATGTATGATCTATTAGTGTGTGGAAAATAAGCTTTGTACGAACCTGTGATAAGGAAGACATAAAAGCGACAGACTGCATAATAAAGTTCTTCATCACAGGAGGCAATATAAAGTGACGTTCCTTCACACTAAGAGGACACACATCCAAACCTCAAAAGCGCATGACAACATCTGCTTCCCTCTGCGAAGGGCCTATCTTGTACCTTTACTTTTTGCCCTTGAAAGAGTCATGGTGATCTACACCAATTCCTTATTTCGCCTTTATCTTGGTTAACGTCATATGCTAGGGAAAGATCTATATTCATATGTCAACTTGGAAGTAAGTATTCATGAATTATTACTGTTGACATTACCCTTGAGGTAATTAGTTGGGAGGCGAAACTATAAGCCCCTATCTTTCTCTGTGTCCGACTAAAACTTTGATCTCATGAGTACCACGTGAGTTGTAGCAATTGTAGAAGACGAAAGGATGATTGAGTATGTGGATTTGCTTTACAAGCTCTTATTTGACTCTTTCCGATGTTAGGATAAATTGCAATTGCTTCAATGACTAAAGGCTATTGGTTGTTAATTCCCAATAAGGTTCTTGATCCATACTTTACTTTTTGAAGGAATTATCACTTTAGCATAAGAGATGATATGATGATATTACTGTTCTAACTATGATCACGATGCCTGCATGTCCATATATTGTTTTGTCGACTCCTCTCCCGCTAAACATGTGGGCATATTTATTGATCTCGGTTTCCGCTTGAGGGCAAGCGAAGTCTAAGCTTGGGGGAGTTTATACGTCCATTTTGCATCATGCTTTTATGTTGATATTTATCGCTTTATGGTCTGTTATTACACTTTACGGTACAATAATTATGCCTTTTCTCTCTTATTTTGCAAGGTTTACATGAAGAGGGAGAATGCCGGCAGCTAGAATTCTGGCCTGAAAAAGGAGCAAGTTTGAGATACCTATTTTATGCAACTCCAAAAGGCGTGAAAATCAACGAGGAATTATTTTGGAATTTATAAAAAAATACTGGGTGGAAGAAGTACCAGAGGGGAGCCACGAGGAGGCCACAAGCCTGCTAGGCGCGGCCTACCCCCCTGGCCGCGCCTAGGGGGCTTGTGGGCTCCCTGTTGGCCCTCTGGCTCCCCTCTTTTGCTATAAGGAGGGTTTCGTTCCAGAAAAATCAAGAGGAGGCTTTCAGGAGGAATTGCCGCCGCCACGAGGCGGAACTTGAGCAGAACCAATCTAGAGCTCCGGCAGGGTCGTCCTGCCGGGGAAACTTCCCTCTCGGAGGGGGAAATCATCGCCATCGTCATTACCAAAACTCCTCTCATCGGAGGGTACTCATCACCATCAACATCTTCATCACCACCATCTCATCTCCAAACCCTAGTTCATCTCTTGTAACCAATCTCCGTCTCGCGACTCCGATTGGTACTTGTAAGGTTGCTAGTAGTGTTAATTATTCTTTGTAGTTGATGCTAGTTCGATTACTCGGTGGAAGATTATATGTTCAGATCATTGATGCTATTCAATACCTCTCTGGTCATAAATATTATTATGCTTTGTGAGTAGTCACTTTTGTTCCTGAGGACATGGGATAAGTCATGCTATAAGTAGTCATGTGAATTTGGTATTCGTTCGATATTTTGATGTGTTGTATGTTGTTTCTCCTCTAGTGGTGTTATGTGAACGTCGACTACATAACACTTCACCATTATTTGGTCCTAGAGGAAGGCATTGGGAAGTAGTAAGTAGATGATGGGTTGCTGGAGTAACAGAAGCTTAAACCCTAGTTTATGCGTTGCTTCGTAAGGGGCTGATTTGGATCCACTAGTTTAATGTTATGGTTAGACTTTGTCTTAATTCTTCTTTCGTAGTTGCGGATGCTTGCGAGAGGGGTTAATCATAAGTGGGAGGTTTTTCCAAGTAAGGGCAGCACCCAAGCACTGGTCCGCGCACATATCAAACTATCAAAGTAGCGAACGCGAATCATATGAATATGATGAAAACTAGCTTGATAGAAATTCCCATGTGTCCCCGGGAGCGCTTTATCTCCTATAAGAGTTTGTCCAGGCTTGTCCCTTGTTACAAAAGGGATTGGTCCACTTTGCTGCAACATTGTTATTATTGTTACTTTCTACTTGCTACGAATCATCTTACAACAGAACTTTCTGTTACTGATAATTTCAGTGCTTGCAGAGAATACCTTGTTGAAAACCACTTGTCAGATCCTTCTGCTCCTCATTGGGTTCGACACTCTTACTTATCGAAAGGACTACGATAGATCCCCTACACTTGTCGGTCATCAGCTACTACTAAGTGGGGCCAACTAGCAGAAGCGGTGTTGCAAAACAAAGCGCTACCGCTAAACACTTAGCAGTAGCGCTGGGTTTTGGGCAACGCTCCTACTATAGCTACCGTCGGTGGCATTGTATGGTCCCACATAGTAGTAGCACATTTTTAATAAGCAGGGCTACTGCTAAGGTGTTAGTAGTAGCGCTTGACTGGATCACCGCTATTGCTAATTAGCAGCAGCGTTCTCTTTTTTCCAGCTCTACTACTGAGGTCCTGCCTATAAGGTTTTTCCTAGTAGTGTGTGATTACACTAACGAGGTCGCAGAGCTATCTCAAGCTCTTGAAAATGGAAAAACCACCAAGGAATCTCTTGAGGAGACCTTTGCTCTAGAATTATCTAGACTAAAGGAATCCCATGATAGAGCTCTCGAGGTGGCTAATGATTTTAGAACTAAAAATGATAAGCTTGAAGTTGCACATGCTAAACTCCTTGAGGACTTTGAGCACCTTGAAAATGGCTCAAGTGTCATTAAGAGCTCTCTCATCTAACTCACCGAGTCTCATGCTCAACTTGAAGCTTCATATGCCAAAGGGCTTGCCAAGTTGCATTCTCCTCTTGTTGTTAATGATGGTGCTTGTGCTAGTAACTCTATTTATTGTGAAGCATCTATATTAAAGGAGAATGTTGAGCTAATGGCTCAACTTGAGTTGTTATCTAGCAATTATGGGAAATTGCAAAAATTCATGTAATGCTCACATGATCTCATGATGATCTTCTACTATACCATAATGTGCTACAACTAGCTCATGAGTTTAGTAGTACTAAGGTAACATCTAGTGATCCTCATGTGGACATTAGCAATACATTTAGTCAAAATGCTTTATTGACATGTGCTAGTCCTCGTAACTCATCTACTCATAATGTTGCTACATCTTGTGATGAATTACTTTCCTTGCCTGTTGCTCTAACAGTGAAGCTTATATTTCCTCTAGTACTTGTGTTGATACTGACCATGTAGAGGAAATCAAAGAGCTCAAGGCCGAAGTCACTTCCTTGAAGAAAGGCTTGGAGAAGAGTCATGAAGGGATGTCCACACTCAACAATATCTTGTGTGAGCAAAAATCCCCAAATGACAAGGGTGGACTTAGATTCAACTCCAACAAGAAGAAGAGGTCCAAAATCTTCAAGAAGAATGGCCAAGAATATGTCAAGAATTCGGCCAAGATTAGTTGCTTCAAGTGCAAAATTGAAGGGCGCCACGTTATATCTTTCCCATTAAAGAAAAAAGCCCCATAGTGACAAGCAACAAGGGAAGCGGCCAGAAGTTCAATCTCATTCTAAACCACAAGTTGAGGAAAGGCCACTTCCCAAGAAGACTTAAGTTAATGCTTCTCATGTTGAGAAATCAAGTGAGAAGAAAGTGAAGAGTAGACGTTGCTACTTATGCCGTGAGAAAGGTAATGTCGCTTCTTCATGCACTAAAGGCAACTTATCCAACCAAATCATTATTGATGATATCTATTCTCTTGCGAATGATAAGGTTGGCAATGTGTTTGCCAAGTTTGTTGGTACTCAAAGTGGTGTCAAGAAAAGAACCATTTGGGTAGCCAAGCCTACTGTGATTAACCTCTTAGGACCCAAGTTGGTTGGGGAGCAACAAGCTCAAACTAGATCAATAGGTGATGGTGGAGGGCATTGGAGACTTGGCTACAACATGAAGAATTAAGGGATCTTTGTCATGTTGAGGAACGTCGCATGGGAAACAAAAATTTTCCTACGTGCACGAAGACCTATCATGGTGATGTCCATCTACGAGAGGGGATATTCGATCTACGTACCCTTGTAGACCGCACATCAGAAGCGTTAAGAAACGCGGTTGATGTAGTGGAACGTCCTCACGTCCCTCGATCCGCCCCGCGAACCGTCCCGTGATCAGTCCCACGATCTAGTGCCGAACGGACGGCACCTCCGCGTTTAGCACACGTACAGCTCGACGATGATCTCGGCCTTCTTGATCCAGCAAGAGAGACGGAGAGGTAGATGAGTTCTCCGGCAGCGTGACGGCGCTCCGGAGGTTGGTGATGATCTTATCTCAGCAGGGCTCCGCCCAAGCTCCGCAGAAACGCGATCTAGAGGTAAAACCGTGGAGATATGTGGTCGGGCTGCCGTGGCAAAGTTGTCTCAAATCAGCCCTAAAGCCTCCGTATATATACGGGGAAGAGGGGGAGCCTTGCCTTGGGGTCCAAGGACCCCCAAGGGGTTCGGCCGAGACAAGGGGGGGGGGGGAGTCCTCCCCTTCCAAACCGAATCCAACTAGGTTTGGAAGGAGGAGTCCTTCCCCCTTTTCCCACCTCCTCTTTTTTTCCTTTTCTCTTTGATTTTATTCCTATGGCGCATAGGGCCTTCTTGGGCTGTCCCACCAGCCCACTAAGGGCTGGTGCGCCACCCCCAAGGCCTATGGGCTTCCCCGGGGTGGGTTGCCCCCCCGGTGAACACCCGGAACACGTTCGTCATTCCCGGTAACTCCGAAAACCTTTCGGTAATCAGATGAGGTCATCCTATATATCAATCTTTGTTTCCGGACCATTCCGGAAACCCTCGTGATGTCCGTGATCTCATCCGGGACTCTGAACAACATTCGGTAACCAACCATATAACTCAAATACGCATAAAACAACGTCGGACCTTAAGTGTGCAGACCCTGCGGGTTCGAGAACTATGTAGACATGACCCGAGAGACTCCTCGGTCAATATCCAATAGCGGGACCTGGATGCCCATATTGGATCCTACATATTCTACGAAGGTCTTATCGTTTGAACCTCAGTGCCAAGGATTCATATAATCCCGTATGTCATTCCCTTTGTCCTTCGGTATGTTACTTGCCCGAGATTCGATCGTCAGTATCCGCATACCTATTTCAATCTCGTTTACCGGCAAGTCTCTTTACTCGTTCCGTAATACAAGATCCCGCAACTTACACTAAGTTACATTGCTTGCAAGGCTTGTGTGTGATGTTGTATTACCGAGTGGGCCCCGAGATACCTCTCCGTCACACGGAGTGACAAATCCCAGTCTCGATCCATACTAACTCAACGAACACCTTCAAAGATACCTGTAGAGCATCTTTATAGTCACTCAGTTACGTTGCGACGTTTGACACACACAAAGTATTCCTCCGGTGTCAGTGAGTTATATGATCTCATGGTCATAGGAACAAATACTTGACACGCAGAAAACAGTAGCAACAAAATGACAGGATCAACATGCTACGTCTATTAGTTTGGGTCTAGTCCATCACGTGATTCTCCTAATGACGTGATCCAGTTATCAAGCAACAACACCTTGTTCATAATCAGAAGACACTGACTATCTTTGATCAACTGGCTAGCCAACTAGAGGCTTGCTAGGGACAGTGTTTTGTCTATGTATCCACACATGTATATAAGTCTTCATTCAATACAATTACATCATGGATAATAAACGATTATCTTGATACAAGAATTATAATAATAACTATATTTATTATTGCCTCTAGGGCATAATTCCATCACATCATTCATATTATCTCAAGCCAAGTCATTTGGATTACCGAGTTTCTATATTATATCCAATGTGCCTCCTTCCAATAACTTGTACTTAAATTTTTTACATTGTTATTTACTTGCCCCTTTGCATGTTGTGGTTTTGTACCTTGCATGTGTTTGTATATTTTGTGCTTCCAACTTGCTTATCTTGAGTAATCAAGTATGTGTATATTGGTTTGCACATCATGTACATGGGAGTCTTTTGTTGAGACTTTTTGCATCTTGTTTGTATCTTTGTTGGCTCATTTGAGAGATTAATGGATTATGCCATTTTGGGGGAGTGATGTGCTTGCGCACCTCAGAATCCTACAAATGTGTATACATGAGTATTGCCACATAGTATTGATATTACAAGTTTATCTAGTCTCTATGTAGTATGTCTTACTCATGAGAAATTCAAATTCAATATGGTCCATTAATTATCTCTTGTTGGTTTTCATTTGCCACTTGTTAATAATTTTGGCTTATCCCATTATGGGGGAGTAATATACTGTGTTCATATTACAAGCCTAGAAAATGTGTATATTTGAGGTATTGCCACATAGTGTTGATATTGTAAATTATCTTGTTCCTAGGTGGCATGTTAGTTCCACTAGTGTCATTTGATTGTGTTTTAGGAGTAAAGATGATGTTTGATATATTTTCAATCTACCGATGGGAATTATTTCCAAATACTTATTGTCCTTTGATTGACAATTGGTATTCCCTTCATGTGGTGGAAATCGCTAATCATGTTTACATTGAATTTTGTGTATCGTTTGTCTTCCTTGCCTCTTGTTGATCTTTTTGAACATGTCTTGTGTTTCTATAGATATAGAGAAAGTGATGATCCCATCTTGTGAATTTTGTATTCAAATTCAAATTCTATATAATGCACATATCTTGGGAGAGTAGTCCTATTTTATTTAGAACACTCTTTTGAAGCATTTCTCATAAAATATTTTGATCCCAATTAAGTGTGTGTTGCTGGGAGGCAAGTCTTTCTATTTATGGTGCTTTGCGCCATCATGAAAATTTGTCGAGGGTTTGGTTTGTTTGGAACATAGCTCTCTTTCGGGAACTTAATACCCCTTGTTTGTTTTCCTTTAATTGGTATCTTGTTTCCTTTTATTTGGAATGTGTCAATGGATACCACATTCATTGATGTATCTTTTAGTTGTATCCTTCAAGTGATATTTTTCATTTGGTATTTTATTCTCACTTGATACCTTGTCTTTTGGTCTCTTACACTACTGGAATGAGGGAATTTTCCATCAACCAGTTCTTTGCCGTCAGCTGGAAGAAGACGGGCGACAAAGGTTTGGCTCATGGCAAAGGCAATATTTGCCATTCGCCAAGCCTTTGTCGCCTGCCAGCTGACGGGACAGAAGGTTCAGGAAGACGGCAAAGGGCCCAGGCCCCACCCCCTCCCACTTTGTCGACTGCCACCGGACGACAAAGAAGAATGCGGCAGATGGCAAAGGGGATGCCTTAACGGTCGACGCCACCCCCGCCGCTCACCACCCTCTTTGCCGTCCGCCAAAGAGGCTCCTAACCTCACGTCCGTTACCCCCCTGGCCCAGACCCCCTATCTCTCCCGCATCTCCCCCCTCTCTATCTACAGCATCTCCGGCCGCCTCCCCTCACCACATCCCAATCCCCTTCTCCTCCACCACCACATCGTCGGTGCGCATGCAGCCCCGTTGCCCCACCACCCCCGCGCTCAGCCACGCCACCACCACATCGCCGACGCCCCATCGCCCCCACATCGCCGGTGCCCCCGCGCTCTGCGCCGCCACCACCACATCGTCGGCACCCCACCGCGCTCTTCCCCGCCACCTCGCCACCGCCCCTGCCCTGCCACCTTGCGTGCAGCCCCGGCATCTCTACCCCAGCAACTCACTGTCGCTCAGCGCGCGCACAGCCCCGTCATCTCGCCACCGCTCCTACCATGTGGCTTCATGCACAACTCCGGCACCCCACGGCCCCGGTGCCTTTGCGCTATGCTCACCTGCCCCCCCCCCCCCCCCCGTCCCGGCCCCCACCCCGGTGAATTTTTTCTATTTTTTTAATGTCTTATGTTTAATTATTAGGTTATACCAAGTTAGTTTGGTTCATACTTTACTAAGTAGTCTAGGTTTAGCCATGTGATTAATCTTGGAAATTTTGAATTACAATGTCTTGAAAATGATTTTGTTCGAGTTATAAAATCCATGTTACATTTGCAGGTGGGAGCCAAAAACTTTTGTGTTTCATATTCCATACTTCAATGTTTGTGTTTCTGTGTCCATCCGAACATGTGTATAAGAGAGATATTGTGGAGTTTGGCTATGGTATGGCAGCAAGAAAAATGAAGCTACCATGTCATGATCGTTACTTATTGTTCTACTGAAGGAAAAAATTGCGAGTGCTTAAACCTGCACATGGTTATAAGCAGTTTGGCATACTACAGGGAGCAACTATATATACTCACCGTCACGGGGCAACCGGAGACTCTAGGGAATCATGTTTTTATTTATACGGGATCAGATACGGGACTCCGAGTTGCATGTGCACTACATAGGTTTAGGAAGTAGAGATATGTGCAAGATACTACTCCCTCTGTCCTAAAATAAGTATCGTTGCTCTAGTATAAAATTTATACTAACTTAGTGTTAAATGTGCGACACTTATTTTGAGATGAAGGGAGTAATATATTATGAGTAGTACATAATTATGTAAGTCTTGTACAAGAAGGGTTTTTTCCTAGTTTTTTTCATGCGGTAATTCTTATACAAGAAGGTCTCTTTCCTATTTGTGTTTTCAATCACAGAAATTAGTAGGAATTGCTTTACGTGTGACATGGATTATGCACGTTACGTGATGTAGTCATGTATATATAAATTTTGAAACTCTTCGCGTGTCATACTTGTTACATAATAGGGCCCACCTTGTAGATCGGGTAGGTTTACATAATTCTAAGGAGGCTGCTACGCATCCGTCGGGTGATGTTTAGAAAATATCATCCACCTTGATAGCCGTCCGATCCGCGCGCGACGCTTCGGATGGACACCCTGTAATTCCTGAAACAATGCCCCAGTTTCTGAAACAATCGCTTTGTTGCAGGTTTTTTTCTTCGCGCGCGCTTCGTGGGCACCGAGTAATTCCTGGGACAACGCTCGAGTTTCTGAAACAATCGCTTTGTTGCAGAAACTCCATCTTCTTCCTTCAGACGAAAAACAGAGGGAGGTATGGAGTTGTGGAGGAAGCACAACCATGGCGACCATGCTTGATTCCCAAGCTCCATGGCTGGCGGAGGGATCGATCCAGATCCGGTTTGGCGCGGGGAGGCAGGGCCGACGCCGGTCGGCCGGTGGCAGGAACGCGACGGCGATGGCTGGGGGCTCCGGCGCCGTTGGCTGGGGCTCCGGTGGCGCCAGGATCGGCCGGCGGCGGCGCACCACGGCGGGGCATGCGGTACCCTGCTCGGGCAGCGCTCGAGAGGAGGAGGGAGCCGACGGCTCGCTCGGGCAGAGGCTCGGAAGGCTCCAGGCGACGGGGAGGTGCAGGCGCGGTGGCCCTGCTCCGGCGAGGCCAGCCGATGCAGGCGATGGCAAGCGGCGGCGCGGTCTCGGGCAGGGACGCTCGGGAGGAGCTGCAGGAAACTGTTCCTGAAACAACAACATTGTTTCAGAAAAACGGTCACAGCTTACGCGGATCGGACGGTCGCCGAGCCGGTGGACGAGACAGCGCGATCGGCCGGTTGAACACAATCTTTTCCCTAATTCTAATGGTTTTTTTCCTAGTTTAATGAGGTCCACCGAATAAAGGGTCGGATGTTTCTGATTGTTGTGGGAATTTCTAGCATATCTCCCTATTTTTGACCCGTATTTTCCTTTTAATATAAATAGATTAGTTTAGTTTAGTTTTCTGTTATTTAGTTCATTAGTTTAGTTTCGTTTTATATTATTTAGTTCATTAGTTCTGTTATTTAGTTAATTAGTTTAGGAGAAGAGGAGAAGAAAGAGGAAAAATAAAAATGAGGTCCTCCTTCTTCTTATTCTTCTTCTTCTTTTTCTTCTCCTTCTTCTTCTTCTCTTTCTTCTTCTACTTAGCTTATTTTCCCCAACAAAGACATACTTAGATAATTATTCTCCAAAATAACATAATTAGCTAATTTAGCTTCAAAATGACATAATTAGCTTAGTTAGGTAAAAAAACATCACAAGAAACTTGGTTAGCTCATAACTTAGCAGTTCTTCCTCCTAAATGACATAATAAGATCAAAATGGCATAAGAACCTTGGTTTGCTCATAAATATTATATACTTAGTTTGTTTTCCTCTAAAATGACATAATTAGCTTAGTTAGGTCAAAAAGGTTCATGTGTAACTCATAATATAAATAATCTACATTGATCCTTTATATAGAGTTATATCCTCTAAGCCTAATGATGATGTTGCACAACTATCCTAGCTAGCCTTCACTGGCGTGCCATTTCACGGTCCGGCCGGCACATTTTCCTTTTTCCTAGTTTAGAAGAGTGAGTTATGGATAAGGGTTTTCCAATCTAATATTTCATTCAAATATCACTTCTTGACAGGTTAAACGGTAACCTTACATATGATCAAATATCACTAGTCTAGATGGAACCCTAAATGACATCTACATATGTCATATATTTGTGTTAGGTCATATATTTTTCGATTTTATTAATGAACACAAAATATTTGTGTTGATCGGGTGGATTTACATGTGCAGTTGTCTCGTCGTTGCGGGGTCTGCTGTTCGAAGACCTCCCCGTGCGTTCGACGAGCTGCGCCCTAGTGTTCATGTGTGAGTACGAATGACATCTCCTCCTCGCCCCTTCATTTGCTCTGGTCGGTCTTCGAATGAAACTTGGTAGATATAGGTACATTAAATTATCAATATGCGTGACCAATATGCGTCTCCCATTCGAAAGGGTTACAGTTATAAATATCATGCATTTGCATATATTTATAACCGTGATTCTTCCGAATTGTCCAACGTTATCCATGGACAGTTTGAGTATGTGTAGATTGGGTTCATTTTCCCATCTGCTTTGTTCCGGATCCGATGCATAATTTTGTTAGTGCCTCCCTGTTGTTCTCAAGATACACATCCTCCCTTTTTATTGCCAAGACGTGTATTAGGAGAACAGCGGGGAGGTGCTGCCAAAATTTTGCATTGGATCCGGAGCAGAGCATGGAAAAATGAACCGAATCTACACATACTCGGGTGGGATTAGGATCTGGCTTCACCTATTAGCGTGTAGGTTGCATGGACGTAATAAAACTGGCAAACTTGATTAACCAATGAATATATATGCTGAATTATATATATATATATATTTCTTGTGTGTTTAGTAGCTAGGCAAGATGGGTGATCGTGCGTGGATGTACAACGGTCACCCTAATCAAAAAGAGATGACGAAAGAATGGTTTCTGAAAACTAAGGAGTTTCTCAAAGCTGGATGCCATTGCACAGGTAATGGCTCTGAAGGCTCAATTCAACTTGGGAAGAGAATGCTACGATGCGACGATGACATTATTTGGACGCTTTCTACCCAAAGGCCATGTCATGCCTGCAAACCTGTACGAGTCGGACAAAATACTTCATGCACTTAAGATGCCCTATGAGAAGATAGATGTGTGTGAGAAAGGATGTGCCTTATTTAGCAAAGAGTATGCACATTTGGACTATTGTCCCATTTGCAAGTCTTGCATGTATCTTGTGGTAGACAACGGTATAGGTGAGAAGAGGCAAACCAAAATTGTAGTTAATGTTCTTCGGTATATTCCAATCATACCAAGGCTTCAACGTATTTTCATGGTCGAAGAGACAGCCAGACAGATGGCATGGCACAAATTGGGCAAAAGAACAGAACTAGATGCGGATGGAAATAAGATGGAGGTGCACACAACGGATGGGGAAGAGTGGAAAGATTTCGATGGATTACATCAGGATAAAGCGGCAAATCCAAGGAATCCTTGAGTCTGCATCGCCACGGATGGGTTCAATCCCTTTGGCATGACGACAACCCAATACATTTGTTGGCCTATTTTTGTCATTCCACTCAATCCCCCTCCCCCGAGCAGATTATGCAAAGAAAGAACATATCCCCGACGTTGATAATTCGAGGGCCCAACTATCCGGGGAGGAATATGAATGTGTACATGCAGCCGCTTAAGGATGAATTGCAAGAAGCTTGGGATAATGGGGTCAAGACATACGATGCCGCTAGAAAAGAAAACTTCAAAATGCATGTGTGGTACATGTACTCTATGCATGACTTGCCGGCGTATGCGCTATTCTCTGGATGGTGTGTGCATGGAAGGTTCCTGTGTCCCTTGTGCAAGGAGGCTCTTCAGTTTGATTGGTTTGAGGCGGGTGGGAAGTATTCTTGCTTTAACTTGCATAGACAGTTCCTGGATCCTGACCATCAGTTTAGAAAAGACAAGAGGAACTTTACTAAAGGTAAAGTTGTTAAAACCTTGGCACCACCTGCGTTGACAGGCCAACAGATCCTAGATCAGTTAAACTCCCTTGAGCCTGATACAGAGCGTCCAGGGTATTTCAAGGGGTATAATTCAGAACACGCCTGGACTCACAAGCCATGCTTGTGGGATCTGCCTTAATTCAAAGACCTCCTTCTTCCGCACAACATCGACAAGATGCACACTGAAAAGAATATCGGAGAGGCTATTTTTGGTACATTGTTCGGCATAGATGGGAAGACAAAGAATAATCCTAAGGCTAGATTCGATCAAGAGACACTAGTCATTGACCATTACAAAACATGCGAGAAGGCAAATGAAAGCAGAAGTGGTCGAAGCCAAAGGCCTGGTTCAATCTTGGAAGGCCAGCTATGAGGGAAATTATCTTGTGGGTCAAAATGCACTTGATGTTCCCTAATGGGTATGCAGCGAATCTAAAGAGGGGAGAGATTCTTGAAAAATTAAAAATCTTTGGTCTCAAGAGTCATAATTGGCACATATGGCTTGAGCGGGTAATGCAGGTGATGTTACGTGGCTTTATTCCCGAGGATGAATGGCTAGTACTGGCGGAGCTGAGCTATTTCTTCCGTGTTCTTTGTGCGAAAGAACTTTCGCCTGGTGTGGTAGATGACATGGATGAGTTGGCACCAGAGTTGCTCTGCAAGTTAGTGAAGATCTTTCCGACGGGCTTCTTTAATCCAATGCAGCAATTGATTTTACATCTACCGACTCACGCAAGATTGGGTGGGCCCGTGCAAAATCATTGGTGCTATGCAACTGAGAGGATGCAGAAGACGCTTCAACCTAAGTGTAAAAATAAACGTAGAATTGAAGCATCGATGGCCGAGGCATTCATTACTGAGGAGGTGGCTAACTTTGTGACACTACACTACGAAGCCAAAAATCGTCATTTGCATAATCCGAAGCCTCGGTACAATGATGCCAACCCTAAAAAAGGAGGATCCAACCTCAGCCTATTCAAATGGAAGCTCGCACCAGCTGGTGCTTCAAAACCAATAACATTGGATGTCGAAGAATGGCGGAACATTTCATTGTATATATCTTCAACAACCTAACACAAGTGCGGCCATACATCAAGTAAGTTCTGGGCACATTTTTCCATAACTTCTAATTCCTTTGAAATGCTCTTATTCCCACATATTTGATACAGTTGATACATTGCCAAATTCTTGGATGGACCGGTGATCCAAAATGATTCCGTCGAAGAGTATGAGCTTCTGGCAAAGCATGGAGGCGGCTATCCCGATTTCATCTCTTGGTTCAAACAAACAGTAATTATCAATAATGGACCATTTCATTTCTTGGTGTAACTTGCGGCTAACAAAACAATCATTTCGTATTAAACTTCTAGGCTAATTCAGAGTCTATGGACGCCGAATTGAGACAAGCCGCTAATGGTTTTGACTATAATGTCCGTTCGTTTGAGAAATACAACATCAACGGGTATCACTTTCGTACCTTTGGCAACGAGCTATCTATGCCCGACCGGAAATCTACAAATGGTTGTGTCTCTGCTATCGGCGAAGGTGGTATCGAATATTATGGAAGAGTTGAAGCAATTTATGAACTTCAATTCTATGGTTAAAACCCACCGAACGTCGAAGTCTTCAAATCTTATTGGTTCCATGAACATATAGGGCTAGTCGAAATCAATCCAAGCACCCATTTAGATGTTCCCAATGTCTATATTACGGCTCAACACACGACCCAAGTTTTCTATCTACCGTGGGCATGCCAAACTGAGAAGAATCTGGAAGGTTGGCATGTGGTTTATGAAGTACCGCCACGTGTTAGACCACCTCCCCCAGATGAACAGGATTATGAACCTCACAGTAACCCAGACACATATGACGGAGAATTCTTCCAAGAAACACATCTTTCCAAGAAACGTTTCCTGAACCACCATGCTTCACCCCACAACATGGAAGTAGACAGCAACAGTGAACCCGATTTCACCCGTGAGCCAGAACCAGCTGAGCTGGAACTAGAAGAGGTTACTAATGTGGATGACCTGTCAATGCTTGACCGATTACAGAAAGGCCTTCCACAAATTGATGTCGTTGAACCCGATGAGCACGTCATTCATGAAGACACGCGTGGTAGTGATGATGATGATGCATTTATTGATCCAGACTTTTTTAATTTATATGCATCCCAACTTAAATTATATATGTACATGTTATTATTCATGTCAGTTATTCAATTTTTTATGTTGTACTAATTTATTTTAGTCTTTATCATGGCAGGTGTTGAAAGATGGTGGGCGCGGGTCCAGATCACTCGACGGGTTCTTCTTTATCGGCGGCCCGCGCAAGGGGTGGTACATCCATTCCACCCCTATCTCTCCGTAGAGCCTTGGTGGACAGTCTGACGACACCACCCGTGGGTGCTTCTTCGTCGGCGGCGTTGCCCACTGGGAGAGGTGGTCGGGTAGGGAAGAAGGGGAAGGGTACAGGACGTGGCCGCGGGAGAGGAAGGTGGACTGCTACGCCGTCCTCGCCACCACCATCAACTCATTCACCAGAGCACATGACTACTATGGTGGACCCATTTGCGGAGGAGGCTACGGGGACTCCGGTCCAGGAGCCTCGGGTCGACGGGCATTCGACCCATGAGACTCAGGTCCAGGATCAGCCTCGGGTCGACGGGCCTTTGACCCATGAGACTCAGGTTCCTGAGTCTACGTCCCAGGAGACTCCTACCATAGAGGCTTCGGCTTACGTGGAGACGTCCCCATGGGGTGCCTGGTCGGATCGGACCGAGGGTCCGGATTGGACCGAGGGTCTGGGTGGCCATTCTGTTGGTGGCAGGGATGAGTCTACGGATAGTGAGGGCGACGTGCAGGTGGACGGGGCCACCGTGTACAAGCGTGGTAGTACACATCTCCCGGTCGTGGTACCCGCGAGCAGAGGCCGATGATTATGCCTGAACGGGATAGGTAAGTGCATTTACTCTTTTTTTACCTTCTGCTATCAAGTTTCTTCAAATATGTAATGCGTTGACCTTGTCATACTGCAGGGGTTGGAAACACCCCGTTGGAGTCCGCAAGCCGAACATGGTCCTTGGTGTGCTTTGCCGGACAAATTTCCCGGGGTTTGTCACGTTGCCTGGTGAGGGTCAGGTTCCTACACTAGGATTTACCTGGGAGCACTACCAGGCTATGCAGGCCCCGACGGAGGAGATTATAGATGGTGTCTTGTGCCACACGAGGGCCGAGATGGTGATAAACACCTTTTGGGTAAATTGTCCTTTTACACAAACTAAAATCAACAATATAGCTAATTATTGTACTAATCGGTGTTGTCTAGTTTGATTGATGACCTTCTACAGGTGTGAGGATGTAACACCCCAGTTTTTGGCTTTCCCGACTAACTAACTTATTTCAAAATTTAGGACCAATTAAAATTTTTGTGAATGCTTGTGATGCTTGGAGTGACTATTGTTTGCCTTGCTTGTTTGCATGATTGTGTTTGATACCTAATAGATCCTGTCACTCTCCTAATAACCTCCTTACTCCATGATCTCCTGCCTAATGATCATACCATGTGTTTAGGACAAATATCTATTTTCACCAAATATTATTTTCACAAAAAAGCTTTTCTTTGAATTAAACTTTCAAACCCCTGAGATGAGGTTTGTACTACAAGTCCTCAGATTAGGGAATTTCTTTTGCACCAATACTTTTATTTGAAACCTATTATCAAAATGTCTTCCAAAAATCATCATATTATTATTTTAAAAGTTATTTTAGTATTTTATTTAAAAGCCTTTCTGTGAGGCCAGAAATGGTCTCCTATGAAGGAAAGTTATTTTTATTGCTTTCAAAATATTTAAGAAAATTTAGGGAAACTCAGTGGATGTATTTATTCCATATTTATGAGTTTCAACACATGGTCATGTTCAAAATATTGGGCAAACCCCTCCAAAACCGTTCCTGCCTATTTCAAGCTTTTGGAATATTTCTATAAGAAATATTTTCAATAAATTCCAGTAAAATTCTAGCATGTCATCTATGATATTCTTGATGATCTTACCAAGTTTCATTTCAATCCAAGTTGATTTGACTCCCCTAATCACTCCAAAACACTATTTGTCCAGAATCAAATTTGAGCAACTCTACATTGTGAAGTGTCTCCAATTGTGCTCAAATTTGGTGGACACGTTCCAGTACTCCAATGAGGCATCCACACCAAGTGGTACACCAAGGAGAATAGAGGAACTTGTCCTAAGACCCTCAAAACCCTCTCTATTAATTTCTGACTTTGGTAAACTTTACATTATAAAGTTTCTCCAATTATCCTAAAACTTTTTGTGCCTGCCTTAATGCTCAAATAATCCCCCTACACCAAATATTGGATTTGTGGGAATTCATTTGAATAGGGTTCTAAGCAGAAACCCATTTCTATCCATTTCTAGGGTTTTTCAAGTCTACATTGGAAAACTCCTCCAGCAAATCCCAAATTTGGTGTGCAAGCCTATTTTCATATATTATTTGATCCCTGTTAAGTTTCATAGCCATTGGAATTCATCTGGTGGCCCAACCACAGATCAAACACCTTGTGTGCACTCACTAATTTGGCTTCTTTTGCCCCTTCCACTTTATTCCTTGAGCTCAACTTTCTACCACAGCCTCACATAGTTACATTTCACCTCCAGTAACTTTCCCATGACCACTGGTCAATTATTTGAGGAGGCTCCTTTGTAAGTTTCTCTCATTTTCACCCTTGTAAGCACTGTTTTACCTCTCTTTCCATTCTTCTGCTTAAGCTATCACCCCCAATTCTTTCCAGAGCCTCTCTATTGTGTCAATGCATCATTTCAAACCAATAGATGGCCTGCTCATGTAGGAAAAGTGAGCAACACCTCTTCATGTTCATTTTTGGCTGAAATGTGGCTTGTACAACAAGTACTAGCTACACTTGCTTCCTTGAGCTGAAACCTTGCAGTCTTGTAGTCCTTCTATTAAAAACACTGCTAGACATGGTTTCACCTCCCATCCCCTCCTATGAAAACCCCTTATGCTAGCCCCTAGTTTGCTACTCCAAACTAAACCAGAGCCCAAACCTCATCATACCACCTCCACCAGTTGCCAAACTCCAGAGTTACCTTCCTGCATGTGTGCCTTGCGTGCTGGACATCTTTTGCTGGTCATTGCAAACCTGTGGGCGTGAGTGACCCTGGTGACCACCTTCTGGACATGCAGAACTGGTGCTCTGCACCTTGTCTTCCTCCTGCAGGTTGTGTGTGGCCATTACTACATGTCTCAGCACGCCACATACTTCCATTTGACCAGTCCAGCATCTCCCCGACGCCAGCTAGCCTCCAAGACGTCCCTGGGACACATGTCTACCCCGTGCTCTCAGAGCTCCAGAGAGCCCTGAGATCTCTCTCTCCTCTCCCATCGTTTCCTCCTCTCCGTATGGCCCCTCCGAGCTCCCTGAGTCTCCATAACCCTCTCCCTCACTCCCTGGAACCCCTTGAGCCTCCCCCTTCTCTCCCAAGCTCTCCTCCCCTCCTCTTCTTCCATTGTTGCCATGGCCGATGCGGACAAGCTCGTGTCCGAGCTTGCGCAGCTTCCCCCCTTCCCATCGCTACTCCCAGGGGCACCCCAGACCCGCAGCAGAGACCCCGTCCTTCGTTTCCCCTCCAGCTGGCCGGAGCGCCGCTCCCCACAGCCACCGTCGCCACTCTCCACCTCGGCCGCGGGCATGCTTGTGCTCGGCCTCCCCAGCACCATAGACCTGCCCAGGTGGGTGCGGGAGGACTCTCTGAGGGTGCTGGTGCCGGCGGCATCGTCAGCGGTGGCGGAGCCACTAGGGGCAAGCACCAGCAGCGCCTGATCTGCCTCCCGTCGCTCCCAGCTTGAGCGGGAGGTGGGAGAAGGAGCTCACAGCCGGGCCCCAACGTCAGCCACTCACCGGCCGGGCCCCCAGCGTTAAGTGGCCACGCCCCTGGCCGTTGACGTCTTCCTCGCGTGGAGACGTATTAGAGGGAGTGCGCCTTCGGCGTCACCAGGATCCCAGGCGGTCACGACTCAGCGGGACTGCGCCACCAGGCAGCAAAGGCGCCCTCACAGAAATCCGCCTCCTGCGTGGCTCCTCCCTGGCCGGATCGAGCTGATGGGCCGGCCGAAGGCCTATCTAGCGCTCCGTGCGCTAGTTACCGAGGGAATTAGCTCCTCTTCTTTCTTTTTCTGTTTTTGCTTAACTTGTAAATTCCATTATAAAATCATTCTAACTCCAAATCACTTGGTTCCAATTTCTACAGGTTTCTAAATTTAAGCTCTATCCACCTATGTGCCTTACACATTTTTTCCAGAAAGATTTCTGTAGCATTGTCACCCAAATCCAAATCTGGATATGAATGGTCCCATCTTTCAAAAATCCCATAGGCTTCATTTCAACTCCAAATGGAGTGATTCAAACTCCCAGAGCCATCTAAAATCATTCTCCATTTTAGAACCCTGGTCAACATTTTTGTGTGACTTATTTATGTTCAATAAATAAATAGCTCCTATTGCTATTTATTCCACATTGTAAAATCTCTAGAATATTCATACCATCTCCAAATCTAGTGAAACCACTTCCTAAATATTTCTAAAATCCTTATCTGTTAAATGGGTGCCTCCACTCATTTTTAACAGAATGATTTCTGTTGACTCCTTCAATAATCACCTATTGCTCCTTTCACCTATTCAAAAATCCTTGGTGATTCAAATATCCTGTGAGAAGCTTCAGTTGACGGTAGACGGAGTACTCGGAGTGGGAGCGGAAGACCTCGAAGACCCCGAGGACTTACGTGAGAAAGGCAAGCAGCCCTTTGACCATGACTTGATCATGAACATTGTTCAATGCTAGTACAGTTGGTATTTTCCCGTTGCATGTGATCACGATGCCGGTTCATCATTGTGGTGATGGCACCGGAGGCTTCTTCAAAGCCCTTCATGTTGATGATGTTATTCATATGGCTCCTCGGAGCACAAGCATGATGAGCTTGACCCTACCATCTATTAGGATCATGCTACTGTCATGTTGACTAGTAGAGTAAGATCATTGCACTGAGATTGACCCTACCCCTTGAGGGTCATGTTATACCATGTTGACAAGTAAATATAGAAGCATATTATCACAAGCATGATGATGAGTTAAATAAAGAGTTTATGAAAACCCCGTCGGGTGCCACCAATGCCCGAGGGTGATGGTGAGTTGGTGATCACTTTTGGTGAAGTGATGCACCAGTGTTTTTGTGTGAGTACAGTTTCGGAAATGCGATTAGATTTATGATGTGTCGACCGTCCCAACCATACCAGTACGACCACGATACCCCTTTATGGGACGGGGCTTTGTTGATTACTCTGGTCGGTACTAGCAAAGAGCCACATTACTAGTGGCGGGAGTGATCGGTGTCACTCTCGTGATGGGGTCGTGCCAGGTAGGACGACTATGCCATTATTATGAGTTCCAGGCACACCGTTGGTCCCCGCATGGTTGATACTGTCCAGAGTCGGTGCTCGTAAGACGTACAACATGTGGGCTGGGTACCAATCGAGTGGACCTCTTTGTCTAGTATCGTCAGGGGAAAGATGATGATCGGGTACTTACCTCGGGTATATGTGATATACCGCGAGTCGTGGATGACACGGAAGTTTCCCGTTTCTCGTGGGTCCAGCGTACTACCTCTACAGAGTGTAAACTATTCGAATAGCCGTGTCCACGGTCAAGGAGAGTTGGGTGGTGCTTCTTAAACTACGTCCAGCGTTTCCGCATAAACCAAGTGTGAGTGTGTGTGTGTGTGGTGTTAAAAAGGTGTTGATACAATACTAATAATATGACCAAGTTCGGTGACTTGGCATATAGGGTAAACCCGGATGGTTTAGCCCTCAGTTGATACATGGAGGTTATGACAAGTCGATGACTTGGCATATAGGGTGAACCCGAATGGTTCAACCCTTAGCAGATATGTTGATATCTGTAACCTGTTCTTCAAAAGTAATTCTTTAGCTTGATGCATATACATGATCACTCCACCCAGATGTGTTACACTAAAGATGCATGATACTGTTATCCTTCACTTTCATCGTTCGTATCATGGGCTGTTGCGAGTACATTCAAAGTACTCATTGGCTTGCCACTAGTTATTTCATTGACCAGGTGTGAAAGACAGGATATGGTGAAGATTAACTCGGTGACGTTCTTGTGAGCTAGGACGCTTCCCAGTCAAAATGCCTGTAGGTTAAGGCTGATGGCATGGGTTCACGCTTTCAACCAATAATTCCGCTATTGGTTCAGTTTCAAGTGTAGGCCTTTAAGGCCCTATATATGTAAGACTCGACCGAAGTGGTCATTTATTGTATCAAACGGTATGTATGGATGTAAGACTTTATTATTCAGTATCTGTGTTCAGTGAGCATTGATCCTTGGGATCACTGGGCACGGCGATCTCGACTTACCAGTCGGGGTCCCCACATAGGAGGGATATGAGGAGGTGGCGGCCAAGGTTCTCGAGGCCGAGTGCAGGCGGCTATTATAGAACTTATGCCACGAGGCTCGACCGCAAGCTATCCGAGACTACTACGCCATGCGTGGTATTAAGAAGCAGAAGAAGGAGTTCTGGCAAAAGTATCTGAAGAAGGAGCAGTACATGAAGGTAATTACCTATTCTTAAGGCCTTGTACGTAGTTTCTTGATTTGATTCGTAGGCGTAGTGCTCAAAATTATTTTTAATGACTTATAGGTGCCCCCGAGATGGTGTGCAAATAAGATGGATTGTTGGCAGGCGTTGGTGGATGAGTGGTGCACAGGCAACTGGCGAGCCGTCCACGACAATGCGAAGGATCGGCATGACCAAATGTTTGGTGTGCCACACCATCAAGGCAGCGCCAACTTAATTCAGTTTGGAGGGAACTGGGTATGTGGTTTGCTTCATGATTCATGAAATTCATTCTTCATGCTAGCTTGAGCCCTTTACTAATACTTTGTTCCTCTCTTTTAGGTGCATCACAATAAGACGGAGATGCCAGAGTTGTACAACCTTTATGGAATGGCCCATACTGCCTCCTACAAGAAGGCCAAGGCAGTATCTGACTTTGACCTAGATGATCCAAAGAACTTCACCAACATCTCATCCCACCACAAGCTTGTGAAATACAGGGACGTGGGGAAGGCTTGGAAAGGGGAGGACATTAACCCGAGCTAGGAACCTTTGGATCCAGAGATGGTGATGATATCTGGTGGTGGGAGGCTCCATGGCTTGATAGCAATTGGAGATGGGATAATACGTTATCCACTCACTCTTCCGGAGATCAAGGTGCACCAGTAAAGCTCCTGTCCTGAGATAACGCCTCGTCCACGGCTAGTCGATCTTGCCATCGAGGTTAGTTGTACGGACTCAGAAAACTTTCATCCATTTCATTGTGTGTGTGGCCATCGATCATTACTGCGGTAACAAGAAATGGTGTTGCAGGCTTCTCTTTAGAAAGAGAGAGCGGCAAACCAGGCTGCTCTTGAGAAAGAGAGAGTGGAAAACCAGGCTGCTCTTGAGGAGAGGGGGCGTACCACGGCTCGGTTGTTGGAGGAGGAGAGAGCCCGAATGAGGCGGATCACCTAGCCATGTACGAGGTTTTGGTGGTAAGTTTCTTTTTCAAATTAGCCAAATCATGTGTGTAATGTCTATTTCATTACTAACTAATACGATCAACTCTTCAAAACCAAATGTGCAGTCTATGTGCGAGAAAACCAGTCAAGCCCCTCCGCTGATGACCGTCTTTTCTGCGATTGGCATGGTGAGTTTCATTTCAATGGTCATTACAAACTAGTATTAACATTTGAGTGTCATCATGCTAATGAGACATTGCAGAATATCTTTTCTGCAGAATAACTCCCGAGTCGCATCGCACGACACTTCTCTAGGGCAACAGTCTCCAAATGCAGCCGCCACGAGCAACCCTGGTGCTTCTCCTCCTTGATGACCAGGACGGTAAGTTTTCTCTTGTTCATTTATGACATAATTAGCTAGTTTAGCTCCAAAATGACATACTTAGCTAATTTAGCTCCAAAATGACATAATTAGCTAATTTAGCTCCAAAAAGACATACTTAGCTAATTTAGCTTTAAAATGACATAATTAGCTTAGTTAGGTAAAAACATCACAAGAAACTTGGTAATCATCTTCCTCTCCTCCTCCTCCTTCTCCTCCTCCTCCTCCTCATTCTCCTCCTCCTCCTTCTCCTTCTTCTCCTCTTTCTTCTCCTCTTTCATCTTCTCCTTAGCTTATTTTCCCCAACAATGACATAATTAGCTAATTTAGCTCCAAAATGACACAATTAGCTAGTTTAGCTCCAAAATGACGTAATTAGCTAATTTATCTCCAAAAAGAGATACTTGGATAATTTAGCTCCAAAATTACATAATGAGCTTAGTTAGGTAAATAACATCACAAGAACCTTGGTCATCCTTTTCCTCTCCTTCTTCTTTTTCTTCTTCTCCTCCTCCTTCAACTCCTCCTCCTCCTCCTTCTTCTTCTCCTCCTCCTCCTCCTCCTCCTTATTCTTCTTCCCCTTCTCCTTCTACTCCTCTTTCATCTTCTCCTTAGCTTATTTTCCCCAAGAATGACATAATTAGCTAATTTAGCTCCAAAATGACATAATTATCTAGTTTAGCTCCAAAAATACATACTTAGCTAATTTAGCTCCAAAATGACATAATTATCTAATTTAGCTCCAAAAAGACATACTTAGCTAATTTAGCTCCAAGAAGAGGAGAAGAAATAGGAAAAATGAAAAGAAGGAAGAAGAAGAGGAAGAAGATGAAGAAGAGAAGAAGAAAATAAGAAGAAGGAGAAGAAGAAGGAGAATGAGGAGGAGAAGGAGAAGGAGTCCTCCGTCTCCTTCTTGTCCTCCTTCTCCTTCTTCTCCTTCTTCTTCTTCTTCTCCTTCTTCTTTCGATTGTGATTGTTTGTTTCTATTGGCATCTTTCGATTGCTTGCTTCACCCTTTGCTATGTCCCTATGACATATCATCCTTTTTGCAATCTTTGGATCCTCAATAAAGTTTGTCTTCCTCCAACTATTTATCATTGGATATGTGTATTATGTTACACTCATATTTTGAGAAATACACACTTTTTGGAGGAACACCTATTATATTGGATTTCTAAGCTTTTTTTCCATATTGGCAATCGATGCCAACGAGGGAGAAGTTTAGGTTTGCATATGTTAAGAGAGTTTTTGCCTTTGTTGCTTAAGCATTTCCATCTCCTACGCATGCATTGCATGTGTGTGCTTGTTTGTGCTTATTTCCTTATATAAACTCTATTTAATATGATTGTCATCCATTACCAAAATGGGGAAGATTGTTAGAGCATATTTCTCCATATGTAGTTTTGGTAATTGATGACAATCCCTATGGAATAATGGTTGCCTTGAGTTGTATTCAAAGGATTTGTCCATAGGAACTTCTTGAAGTCCATCTGTTGGTTTTAAGGAGTTTATATGATGACCAATGTCGTATTCAAGGTTTTATCCAAAGATTGGTCATAAATACAAAAGGTTGATCAATACTAAGTCAAAGAGTGAATCAAGTTGATCAACACACAAAGCGTACAAGGTGTACCGAGAGGGATCAAGTGATCCCATGGTATGGTAAGCATTGTCCATTGCGCTTTGTGTACTAACCCATGGCCTTCATGAGAGTTCTATGTGGGGTTAGGTGTGCTCTCATGGGCTTGCGTCAAGAGGAATATCTCATAACATCCATGGAGGATGACATCAAGTGGTGATCGTCATCAAGATTGCGGTGTGCAAGTTCAAGTGGAGCTTCACGAAGAGATCATGCTTGAAGGTTGCCGTCCGTTGTGGTGGCAATGGACTTATGAAGATGTGCTCAAGAGTGGCTCACCCATGGTGAAGTATGGGGGAGCAATCTACTGGTCTTCATCGAGCCGGCGCAATCAAGAAAGGTGGTCCATCTTGAGGAGGAAAAAATTGTCATCGTCTAGCTCAAGTGGATTATGCACAAGGCAAAGGTTTGTCCTTGATAGGTTTCCTATTTTACCGGTCTCAGTGTGTTAGTTGGGAGACCGGATTATAGGATAGATAGTCGTACTATCAAGGGGGGCTCTCAAGTGAGTAGCTTGACTGTATCGTTCGTTGAGATCTCAAACCATTGCATTCTTGGCATCATAATCTTTCTTCGTTCTTGGTTGGATTTTCTCTATGTGTGTTCTTGAGCTTATGGTCATCTTCATGACAAGCTCGAGTTCATCGAAAATGGAGTTCATGTGCTTCTTCTATGATGTTTTCGATATTCGAGTTTTTCCCGGTTCTTCATTCATAGAGGTTTCACATCTCTATATCATTGTCGTTTATTCTCCATTGATTGATAGTACTTATCTTCATCTATCCAACAAGCTTGAGTTTGCTCATTTTGGAGTTCGTATGCGAAAGTTATGGCAGTTTTAGTTTTGCTTGGGTTGAAGTACTCCTTTAAGCGATAGTAGAGAGCGGTAGTACCTCTCAAGCGGTACCACCTCTCCCCAAAGCAGTAGTACCTCTTAGGCGGTACTTACGTTGACCATTACCTCTTCTACTTCCGCTTATTCTTCCCGTGTCCTATCTGCTTGAGTGGTAGTAGAGCGGTAGTAGAGAGCGGTAGTACCTATCAAGCGGTACTACCTCTCCCCCGAGTGGTAGTACCTCTCAAGAGGTACTACCTTTCCCCCTGAGCGGTACTACCTCTCTGGCAGAACTACCACTCATGTTTTCTGTCTCGTTGGGCCGTTTTGACCGTGCTAAGCGGTAATACCACTCCCCCAAGCGGTAGTACCACTTGAGCACGACTTGTGGGCATAACAGTTGGATTTTGGGATGCCTATTTAAGGGGCCATCTTCCCCAATGGTCCCCAACTCTAGTGCTCATGTTCTTCCCGCATTGTTGACCCTCTTTGCTCTTGCTAACTCTCAATCCCTCCAATGATTCTTGCTAGTTCTTTAGGGAAAAGAGAGACGAGATCTAGATCCACGTTTCCACCAATCACTTTCGCCTCTTTGTGATGGAACCACTTGGATCTTGATCTTGGAGTTCTTCGTTCTTCCTCTCATTTTCATCCATAACGTTAGTTGTTGTGGTGGGATTTGAGAGAGAAGGACTTGGGCACTCCGTGTGCCCTTGCCCTTGCATTTGGTGCATAGGTTTGACTTCTCCACGGTGTTACATGGAAGTGAAGTTTGAGAAGCTTATTACTCTTGGGTGTTTGAGCACCCTAGAGCATGTTTCTCTTGGGTGCCTTGGTGCCCTAGACGGTTGGTGGTGCCTCGGAGCTCAACCATTGTGGTGTAAGATCTGGGCATGCTTCAACGTCTCCAATTAGGTTGTGGAGATTGCCGCGGGCATTTGAGGTTACGTCGAAGCCATAGTCCATTATGGTGAAGCTTCATGGTGTTGTTGGGAGCCTCCAATTATGTTGTGGAGATTGCCCCAACCTTGTTTGTACGGGTCTAGTGACCTCCCTCAAGAGTCCCTTAGTAGAATCACGACATCTTGCATTATGTGAGGGCGTGAGGAGATCACAGTGGCCTTAGTGGCTTCTTGGGGAGCACTGTGCCTCCACACCACTCCAAACAGAGATTAGCATCCGCAAGGGTGTGAACTTCGGGATAGATCATCATCTTCGCGTGCCTTGGTATTTCTTATCCTAGCCCTTTACTGATGCACTTTACTTTGTGATAGCCATATTGTTTCGTGTTATATATCTTGCTATCACTTAGTTGTTTATCTTGCTTAGCATAAGTTGTTGGTGCACATAGGTGAGCCTAGTTGTTTTGTGCTTGACTAATTAAGCGTTAGTTCTATTCCGCATTTGTTCAAGCCTAAACCATAATTATTTCAAAGCACATATTCACCCCCCCTAGGCGACATCAACGTCCTTTCACTAGTCCTACCTCTAAGACTGGCTCAAGTGTCGGTGGTGATCATGTTTTCTGGATCTTAGGATATCGTTAAGTGTAATGATAGTACTAAAACAACATTGAGAGTATGACATTAGAAGAACGATCATATTGGATCAACTCAAACTGGTTTGTTATACTTTGACATAATATCATCTTAAATAATTTTGTATAACACGAAGTGTTAACATGTGATTTAGTTCCTTAGACCATGAGAGTATCGTAGTCACTTCTTACCGTACGATGGACTCTCGGGTTGCTCAAACAACATCTATAACTAGGTGATCATAACAACAACTTACGCGTTCATCAAAAAGTTTGACAAGGTACTAGATAGCTTAAGAGAGGGAGTTGCTCCCTCAATGATGGAGATATATTCTTAGGGCCCTCTCGGTGTGACAACACCCATCATCGTGTGGCCAGACACGGGTGACTATGTCACGGGGATACCGGAACACATCAACGAGAAAGAAGAACAAAACCGGTAGCAATGATAACAATATAGTGAGCATGTGTATGATTCTAGAGGATACCGATACATCTCGATTTTTGTAAAGTATTGCAAAGCAAAGGGAATAACACATGATAACCAAAGCTTCACTCCAATATCATTCTCGTACTCTTAGGAATAATATGGACGTGCACGGTTCCGCTATCGGTCATTAAACGAAGAGGGTTCGTTTATGTCTATGTGTTACCGAACCTACAGGGTAGCTTAAGGTAATCATGATCTGCTGAGTTTTAGTAAGATGGGAGTGATGGCAATATATTTTTTAATGTTTTTCAATAAGATTCAAAATGGTTTCAAGAGGATCAAGGAGCGTTCTAGGTCACCTAAAGGGTTTCGAAGACTACCGGGCAATATCGAGTATTATCGGTAAATAATATATAGGTGAAAAATGTGTTGAGAAATGTTAAATTAATAGTAAAAGGATGTAATAAAATTTATAAGGCTTTCATAATTAAGTTAGTATCAACAAGGCTTAAAAGGCCAAGTAGTGGAAGGAGAATTAGACCATTTTGACCACATAGATCGAGGCGCCCCCTTCCTTGTTGAAGGAAGGAGGAGGCAGAACTGGAGGGGGTCTCGTCCTCCTTGGGTGGCCAAGGGGAAGGTTTTCCTTCCCCTTTTGGCGCCCCTCTCCCCTTACTGCAACCTATTTATACTTGCGGACTTTGGCCCTTTGGACACACAAGTTTTGGAGCGTCTTCTAGTTCTCTAGTTCTAATTCTAGTTGATTCTAGTTCACTAGTGCAGAAAATCCTAGACATGGAATGCCAAAATTGGCCTTGCTCACACCGACACCTGATGCCACCAATATAGTACCATTGTTTGAAAATAGTGGTGGCGTTGGATCCCACGACAGCAGTATTTTGAATACCTATGACATGCCAACTGGCCAACGCCAGCTATAAGTTTATCTTACCACTGTCGTGCATTGCTTCCCAACGTCTGCAAAATATATTTTTCTAATAAAAAATACTTCTATTTCATAAACTAAATACTTCTATTTCACAAACTTCTACATAATTCAATAGATACTCATCAACTTAACAAGTTAAACTAAATACTTCTACTTCACAAACTTCTACATGATTCAATAGATACAAAGTTACTCATCAACTTAGGATGGACAAGCTAGTTAAAAATAACTACTCTTCATCCTCAAGGATTAGGCTTAGTTGGCGAATCTTCTTTCGAGTGCTCTCTCCATCTTTTCTGAAATGAGCTATGTCCATCTTGAGCTCATTCCTCTCCGCCCTAAGGATTTTTCTCTCCTGCTTTAGCTTATCCCTCTCCTCAATTAGGCTATCCCTCTCGACCATCAGATTATTAGACCTACTAATGGCATTAGCACTAGCATTGAGCAGCTCATCCCTCTCCGTCTTCGGTGAGGCATTCTCTTGTTGCAGCCTTTTGATGGTATAATGTTGAGTCTCTAAGCGATCTTGGTTGAACATGTCGACATCGTACACCTCCTCCTTGTTAACTCCAGAATTGTCCATGACCTGGTGGAAATTATGTACACAAGAAAATTATTCATATATTGGAATTACCTAGCACTCACATATAATTCTACACTAGTAACTCTGACACAAATAATCAAAATTGAGACTACATCACCAACGTTGAACTTTAATACTTAATACTCTAGACACTCCAAAGTTGAATTTGAATCATTAATATTCTAGACGCTCCAAAAATTTGTACATAAAGGAATCCTACACAAATTAAACATCATTAAAAATGTAGAGGAATAGTATGCCTTTTCCAAAGAAACTACACAAATTAACTCTGACCTTATTCTTTTTTCCCTACTAAACATAATCACGTACTATAATGCTTAATCGGATTTTACATTAATAGTATTCTATACTTATAGTATTCTACAGTAATTGGATTCTACACACTAGCATTGAGCATTCACAACTAAAATTCATCTATTCCATCTATCAAAAACTAGCACCATCCATTCAGCTATCAAAAATCATCTACTCGTACCAAACAAACATACATTCATCTATCAAGAAAATCATCTACTCCTACCAAATAAACATACAATCATCCAAGCATCATTGTTTTTCTAGATCAGATCCTCCACGAGAGGGAGAAGCTAGCTAGGGAAGGGGAATAAGATGCACGAGGGAAGGGGTAGATCTCCCTACTAGCCCGGAGGTGGCGACGGCTGTCGGATTTCGGGCTCCGCAAAACCCTAAGGATTCGAACAGTGGGGCGTGTACGAAGACCTCCCCTGCTTCACCTCGCCTAACTCACTACTCGATGGAAACAATGAAGGACACACTCGATGGCGAGGGGAACACAGAACACAACACTTTACCCAGGTTTGGGCCGCTACGAAGCGTAAAAACCTACTCCTGCTTTTGGTGGATTGCCTCTCACGGGGGTGACGGATGAGTTAGTATAGTGTTCTTGGGCCTCCGGAGGCTGAGATACTAAGTGTGTTGTTCTACCGTCCGAATGAACTCTCGCTTTTCTCAAGTGTCCTACCCTATCTATTTATAGCGGAGGACCGGGTCATCTTCCCTGATAGCTTCGGCGGGAAGGGATCCCACATCGGCCAATTTTAAAGGGGAACACGGGAACATGCTCCCCTACCCAAAGGTGGTCTTCGCCTACAAAGTATCCGCCAGCGCTGTAGAGACGGGCCTGTGGATGACGTTTTCCCTACAGGTGGGGGGCTGCGGCTTTGTTGCACCAGAAGGGAAACCTTTGGGAGATGCCTTTGGAAAGCCTGATTCGCTCCAGCCTTCTTTGCACCATAAGGGGAAGTTGTCCCGTCCTGCCATCTGTTGCTCGCATGTCCTTTCATGGCGTCACCCTTGATTCCTGAGGCCTAGCTTAACCTCAGAATATCCACCACTCCGAAGGGGTCCTGAGGAGGCCCCCGCGGGTCTTGACGCTGCTCCTCCTTGTGAGGCTTGGCCCCTCACAAGGGCCTTGTTCAAGGTGGTGATGTTCCTTGCTGATCTTGTGTTGACGAAGTGGGCCAACCCTGGGCCGCAAGCAGACAGGTCTGGGTAACCCCGTTTCCAGAACGCCGACAGTAGCCCCCGGGCCCAAGGCGTTCTTGGGTTGGCTTCTTGGCAAATCCTTGGAGGCGGCCCGAAACGCCGAGGGCTCCATTTGCCTATGGGCCGAGCCTTTAAAACGGGGAGCCGATTCCATCCGCACTGTATCTCCTGATCTGAATCTGTCGCCCGTCTCCGCCCCATATCCATTCCACCGCTGGTTCTTCCTCCTATTCCACGCGCGCCGCGTCGCCTTTGCATTGTATTCTCCGTCATACCTCAGAAGGGAGGAGCTGGCGGGGGCTCGCGGGGCTCACTTGTCCCGACGATGCCCCGGCCCGCGCTGGAGCGGTCTGCGGTGGTAAACCTCGAGGGGTTGGAGAAGGTTCGATTAGTAGTTTCCGCCAACTCCAATGAGTGGGGGCCACTAAGATTTGGCTGGGCTCATAGCCTTGGGGTGAGAAGGTGTCTGCTGCAGTTCCTCTCCATGTCCACGCCCTCCTTTTGAGTGTGCTGCCTCCATTCTCGGGCTTCCTCGACGCGGTGCTTTCGCACTACCAGATCCACGCGCTTCAGCTGGACCCCTGCTCCTTGATCCTCCTCTCTGCCTTCGCGTTCTTGTGCGAGGCCTTTGTTGGCGTCTCTCTCTCCGTGGCATTGCTCCGCCACTTCTTCTCCCTTGAGTTGGCCTCCAACATGCAGTGCTCTGGGTGTGCATCCTTGAAAATTGATGATGCATCAGCCCTCGGGATCCTAGGCGTCAAGCTCCTCCCCGAGGCAGAAGGGTTCCGGCGACAGTGGGTGCTGGTTGAAGCTGCCGGGGCAGGAGCTCCGCTTCAACCTCCTCCGTCCCCAGCGACGCTGAAACGGGGGTGGGACCGCGAATAGCTCAGCGACCCCCGGCTCACGCCGGTCTTGACCCGGCTGGGACAACTGAGGCGCGCGGGGGTGTCGATGGCGATGGCGGTGCGCGAGCTCATCTGTGGTCGGATTGCTCCCCTTCAACGACACTCCCGCCCAATGTGGGCTTATGCAGGGCCCAACGACTCGATGAGGACTCAAGCCGCCCCCTTTTCCCCTGATGTTCTGCATGAGCTGCTTCGTTGGTTGACCGGTGGCGATCCTGACGAGCTTCCCCCAGACGGCCAGTCGTTGTACCACCTCAAACCCTGAAGGATTGCAGCATGGAGATGCCGCTCTTCGACGAATGGGGGCTCCTCCCTGAGGGGAAGGAACACTCCCAGGGGAGCATGCCTCCTGGGGTTCGTCCCCGCGAGGACCCTGATCGCATAGCTTCCTTCGGGATCATGGTGGGGGACGCACCGGCTCCTGTCCTTCCAGCTCTGGCTCCATGTGAGGCCGGGGTTGGTCATGACAATTGGTCAACAACGGAAAGCGCCGCTCCCGCCATCGAGCCTTTCTCGAGGTCTGCCGAGCCCCTCTGTCGGGGCGCCCCCGCCAGCCGGAAGAGGAAATCGTCCGAGGGCGGCAGGCCCCCGACGCGCGGGGATTCTGGCGAGGAAGAGGTGGCCCCTTTATGTCCTCATTTATGTGCCCGTCTTCTAAGCCTCCATTCTTCAGGTCTCCGTTCGACAGCCAGGGGGCAGATCTGCTTTGCCCGCTCCGGAGGCCGGTCGGCGTCCTGCGCCTTCTTCCTTCACACTTCGTGTAGCGTGGTCCTCGGAGATTCCTGCGCGTGAGCCCCCCGCAGTCTTCTTCGCTGGAGGCCTTCTATTCTTCAAGGGGGTGCCTTTTCCCTCACCCGTGGAACATCCTGTGGCCGTGCCGCGCTCTACTCGTGGGCCCCTCCAGCACGGTGGTGAGGGGCCTCATGGGGCACTTGACGCCAATGAAATGGGCCCACGGGAGCCCCCAGCCCCCTTGCTCGCTTATTCAGTCCGCCTTCGGGGAGTGAGGACCCCGCCTGCCTCTAGAGCCTGTCACGGATTCACCCGATTGACCTGGGGCCTGCTCCGCACCACTGTGGACGCGCTTCAACGTCTGGGGGCGAGGCTCGCCTCTCACGAGGCCCACCAGGAAGGTGAACGCCAGTACCTTGCATCGCGGTGGCGCCAACTTGAAGTCGCCGTGAACCTCGGCCATCTGCAGCGGGAGCGCGCCCGCGCAACACGCCCTTGCTGAGGCTCACGAGGCTGATTGTCGACGCAGGGCCTCCGAGTTCCGCCACAAGGAGCTATGGACCCTCATCGCTCGACTCGAAGTGCAAGCTCCACGGATGGCTCCCCAGGGGGGGCCACCGGTGTAATCCTTCCTTTTCGGTCCTCGAGCATCCACAGACTCGTTGGTGCTTGAAGGAGTGGAGCAGTGCTTGGTACAGGAGCGTTTAGAGACGCGGGAGCGCCTGATGTCGCTTGCTGAGGAGTCCCTTGCCTCTCATGAGGCGAAGCTTGAGGAGGAGGTAAACAGGAGGGTGGCAGAGGCCCGACGTTCCCTTCTCCTTGATTATTGTGCGAAGTTGAGGCTCTAGGAATCCTGCTTCCTTAGGCACCGTGAATGCCTGCAAATGAGGTCAGTGCCCTCCGAAGGAGGTTGGATCAGGAAATGGAAAGCCGACAGGCCGCGCCGGACACGCAGGCCGTCGCCGAAGGTATTCTGTTGAACATCTGCAAACAAGTGAAAGGCGCGTCTGCCCTGGCTGAAGAGGCTTCTGAAGAGGCCGCCCGCGCTCGCGGCCTCCAACTTGAACACTCCAAGATGTTCGAGTCCCTTGAGTGGAGGACTTCCCGCACCCTTGGCGACATCTGCGGAGAGGGTGTTTCTGGTCCCCTGATTCCCGACGACTCCTCGTACTTGGGCTTTTTCTACCGCGTCGTGGGGCGTCTTGAGGCGAGTGTTGTCAACGGTTCTTCCCCTTTGCAACGGCACCAGAAGAATGCTATTAGCCCTCTCCGGCAATCGAAACTAGACGAATGTTGTTGACGGCCCACAAGCGCATGTGATTGCAACAGTTTTCGAGGGTAGAGTATTCGACCCAAATTTGTTGGTACGCCTATAGGAGGTGAGAGGATACTCTCAAGTATTAGCAGCTGAATATGTCAGATTCAACCACACCTGAAAGATTAGTATCTGCAAGCAAAGTAGTAACAGCAAAGTAGTATGATAACAACGGTGTCAGAAACGATCTGTTGACGGCAAACTACTCCTAACTGTCGTATCAATGGCGCCAAGTTGCCTCGTTGACGGAAATTTTTAGTTCCCGTCAACGTCCAGCGTACCAAAATTGTAGCAGGTAGCAGCAGTGTAACGAGCAATAGCAGCGGCAAGGAAAAGTAGTAGTGACAGCAGTAGCAAGTAGCAACAGTAGCAAGCGACAGTAGTAGCAATAGTAGCAGCAGAGCAAGACAAGTAACAGCAGTAGCAACAGTAGTAGCAGCAGTAGAGCAAGACAAGTAACAACAGTAGTAGGACAAACTCGTAGGCAATGGGTCGGTGATTTGTTTGGATGATATTCATCATGCAACAACTATAACACGGAGAGATATGTGGCTAGCTCCCGTTCGTCAATGTGATGTAGGCATGCATTCCGTGTGTCGTCATACATGCTTAGGGAAAAGAACTTGCATGGCATCTATTGTCCATCCCTCCTGTGGCAGCGGGGTCCAAAAGGAAACTACGGGATATTAAGGTTCTCCTTTTAATAAAGAACCGGACCAACGCATTAGCACTTGGTGAACACATGAACTCCTCAAACTATGGTCATCACCGGGAGTGGTTCCGGTTATTGTCACTCCAGGGTTGTCGGATCATAACACATAGTAGGTAACTACAACTTGCAAGATCGGATATGAAACACACATATATTGGTGACAACGTAATAATTTCAGAGTGAAATCATGGCACTCGGGCCCTAGTGACAGGCATTAAGCATGGAAAAATAGTAGCAACATCAATCTCAGAACATAGTGGATACTAGGGATCAATCCCCATCAAAACTAACTCGATTACATGATAGATCTCATCCTACTCATCACCGCCCAGCGAGCCTACGAATAGATTACTCACGAACGATGAAGAGCTTCATGGAATTGGAGAGTGAAGAAGGTTGATGATGACGATGGCGACGAGTTCTCCTCTCCAAAGGCCAAGGCGGACTCCAGATCTGTCCTCCAGATGAAGAACAGGTGGTGGCGGCGCCTTCGTATCGTAAATGCGACGAAAACTTCTCTTTTTATTTTTTTCTGGGACGTAAGGGGACTTATAGACCTGAGGTCGGGGGCGGCCGAGCCGTGTGGGCCCCACAAGCCTACCCACCGCCACCAGGGGGGTGATGGCGGAGCCAGGGCTTGTGGCCCACTGGCCCACCCCCTCAGGTGGAACTTGGCGCAGATATTTTTTATATTTTCCAAAACAGCTCCCCGTAAATTTTTCAGGACGTTTGGAGAACTTTGATTTCTGCACAAAAATAACACCAACGCAATTCTGTTGAAAAAAAAGTCAGTCCAGGTTAGTTCCATTCAAATCATGCAAATTAGAGTCCAAAACAAGGTAAAAGAATTTGGAAAAGTAGATACGATGGAGACGTCTCAACTCCCCCAAGCTTAAAACCTTGCTTGTCCTCAAGCAACTCAGTTGACAAACTGAGAGAAAAAGAAAAACTTTGACAAACTCTGTTTGATCTTGTTGTTGCAACTATGTCTAACTCATAACCAGAATTTCAGCAAGATCACAAGTTAACCACATAAGCAAATGACACAAAGGTCTCACGGTAAACTAGTATCAATGGCATAATCAGCTAACGAGCAAATAATAATGAGTTTCAAATACCAACACTTCAATCAAAACAAGCATGAAGCAATATGAATAGGTGGTATCTCGCTAGCTCTTTCTGAGACCGCAAAACATAAATGCACAACACTTTCAAAGATCAAGGGCTGACTAAACATTGTAATTCATAGCAACGAAGATCCAGTCATAGTCATACTCAATATCAATCAAAATCAAAGCATAAAAATGACAAAGGTGCTCTCTAATTGGTGCTTATATAAGAGGAGGATGACTCAACAGGAAAGTAAATAGAGAGGCCCTTCGCAGAGGGAAGCATTGATTTGCAGAGGTGCCAGAGCTCAAGCTTTGAAAACAAAGATAATAATTTTGGGTGGCATGCTTTCATTGTCAACGCAATGACCAAGAGTTCTCAATATCTTACATGCTACTCATGCTATAGGAGGTTCCCAAACAGAAAAGTAAATTTTAGCTCCCCCCACCACCAATCAATCACACTCCATGGCTAGCCGAATCCTCGGGTACCGTCCATACTAACATCAATCCGGGGGGAGTCTTGTTTTACATTTATGTTTTCGATTTAAGCGTGGAACTAGGCATTCCAATTACCGGCCCCTTTCTCGTGAATGACTGTGAATAAACAAATGTCGAGGATAACACTCCTAGCATGGAAGATACCAATAGCCCCCTGTCACCACATGAGCGGTTCGGGCATGCAAAACAGATTATTTCTTGAAGGTTTAGAGAGAGGCACATGCAAATTTACTTGGAACGGCAGGTAGATACCGCAAATAGGTAGGTATAGTGGACTCTCATGGAAAAACTTTTGGGTTTTTGGAAGTGGATGCACAAGCAGTATTCCGCTTAGTACAAGTGAAGGCTAGCAAAATACTGTGAAGCGACCAACTAGAGAGCGACAACAGTCATCAAGATGCAATGAGTTTGACTAACATTGAATGCAAGCATGAACATGATATAAATCACCATGAACACGAACATGATAGAGGCTATGTTGATTTTGTTTCAACTACATGCATGAACATGCGCCAAGTCAAGCCACTTGAAACATTCAAAGGAGAATACCATCCTATCATACTACATGATAGTCATCTCAAAATCTATGTTGGCATTCAAGACAAACCATTATAAGCTCTCAGCTAAATAAGCATGGCATCAGAAACTATGATCTCTAAGTTGTCATTGCAAACATGGTTCTCTCACAACAAAGCTAAATCTGGGTCGACAAGCTAGTCATATTTACAAAAACAAAATAGGTAGAGTTCATACCAGCTTTTCAGTCTCAGTCACTTCATCATATATCATCATTGTTGCCTTTCATTTGCACGATCGAATGATGTGAACGATAATAAGAGTGCTCGTGCATTGGACTAAGCTGAATCTGCAGGCAAACACAAAGGAGAAGACAAAGTAATATGGCTCTTTGAAAGCTAAATATGTAAGCATGTAAGAACCACTAAACATTGTAACCAATATCTTCTACCTTGACCCAAAGAAAAAGAAAACTATTTACACGGGAAAGCTCCCAACAAGCAAAAGAAGAAAGAAAAATCTTTTTGGGTTTTCTCAAAAGGACACAGAACAAGAAAACATGAAAACGAGAATAAACTAGCATGGATAATACATTGGCAAAGTGTAAACACCGGCTAACACAGTGAAAGTATAAGCATGAATGTAAAGTCGGGGAGAACACATACTCCCCCAAGCTTAGGATTTTGTCCTAGCTTGGTCTACTCCCAAGGATGATCCTGGCAAAACCCAAAATCATAATGGGTGTTATATGGAATCGCTGCAGCCACTGTGTCACGCCCAAGATGTGACCCTATCCTCAATTTGGCACGAATGCCTCGTCAGGGATAGAAGCGCATCTCGTCGTGTCGCAAGAATGGATATCGTTACAAGTACATGTACTGAAAAGATGAGATATATATAGAATTGGCTTACACTCGCCACAAGCTACATCAGAGTCACATCAGTACATTACATAAACATCAAGAGTAAGAGCAGGGTCCGACTACAGACGAAAACAAATGACAAAAGAAGAACGACGTCCATCCTTGCTATCCCAGGCTGCCGGCGTGGAACCCATCCTAGATCGATGAAGAAGAAGAAGAAGAAGAAGCAACTCCAAATGAACAATCAACGCTCTCGCGTCAAGTAACCTTTACCTGTACCTGCAACTTGTGTTGTAGTAATCTGTGAGCCACAGGGGACTCAGCAATCTCATTTCCAAAGGTATCAAGACTAGCAAAGCTTAATGGGTGAGGCATGGTTAAGTGATGAGGTTGCAGCAACGGCTAAGCATATATATGGTGGCTAAACATACGAGTACAAGAAATTAAGAGGGGGAAGATCTACGCATAGCGGATTGTGAGTACTGATGATCAAATGAATGATCCTGAACACCTACCTACGTCAGACATAACCCCACCGTGTCCTCGATCGGAGAAGGAACTCACGAAAGAGACAGTCACGGTTATGCACACAGTTCGCCTATTTTAATTTAAGTTAACTTCAAGTTATCTAGAACCAGTGTTAACCAAAGTTTCCACGTTGCCACATAACCGCGGGCACGACTTTCTGAAAGATTTAACCCTGCAGGGGTGCTCCGACTAGTCCATCACAAATTACCACAAGCCGCATAGAAATCCTCAATCACGAAGCTCGCGATCTCGTTGGATTCCCTAGTGGAAAACCTCAATTCTGGGATTACCCAAAGCATCACCGGAATCCCGATGCACAAGATATCTCGTCAAAGGTAAAACTAATCCAGCAAGGCCGCCCAACGTGTCGACAAACCCGATAGGAGCCGCGTATCTCGTTCTCAGGACACGACGGATGGAAAAGCCTACAGGTGCCAAACCTCGAGTTGCCCCGTGGTGGCCCCCACAGTCTGTCCAGTTTGGACCAACACTCATGAGGAGCACTGGCCCGGGGGTTGATTAAATTATCCTCGGGGTCCGAAAAGTCCCTATGCAATTTTATTAGGTGATTAGGAAAATGTAGTACCAAAGTTGGGCCTTGCCAGACCAGCTTTAAACTAAAACGAATTATCAAGGGGGTCCCCATAACAACCCCGATCGTGTTAGGAGCGCTCAATTATGGAACATAACACCGGTAGCCGAAACTAAGGGGGCAAAGGTGGAACAAAACACCAGGCTAGAAAGGACGAGCCTTCCACCTTTTACCAAGTATATAGGTTCATTAAATTAAATAGCAGTTAATATGGTGATATAACAAGGAACCCATGTTTTCACATGGAAGCAACTGCACCTGCAACTAGCAACGCTAACACAAGGTTAAGCAAGCAGTAACATAGCCAATCAGTGGTTTGCTAGGTTGAACAGGTTGGAGGTTATCATGGCATTGTGGAGAGGCTGAAATTTAACAAGTGGTAGGCAACGAGACATAAACGATAGCATCGAAATAACTAGCATGGCAATGATAGTAATGGTATCTGGGGAAATGGTCATCTTGCCTGAGATCCCGCTTGGAAGAAGAATGACTCCGTGAAGCAAACGAACCGATGTAGTCGAACGGTCCTCACATCCGACACGCTTGCGGAACTCTATCAAAATGGAGGGAAACGGAAACAAGCATCAACACACGATATACAGCACACGATGCACAACACATATGATGCATGAACGGTCTAATGCAAGGCATGACAAACACAACAACCAAATACTACACATTAAGTGAAGTTCAATAAGCAACGAGTTGCATATTGACGAAACTCCACGTTAGTTATTTAATTCTATCCCAATTAGGTACTCGGCAATATTGAAAGGTTGTTAACATGGCAAGGGGGTGAAGCACAAATTAATCTACGTAGCTAGGAATTTTAAATGAGGCCGGAAACGACATATAGCATCTCCGAAATGACCCCACGTGTTAAATCTTAATTCTGTCCATATTTGTCCTAAACACATTTTAGGTTTGTTAAGCGGCAAAACAAAGTGGTTCACGTGTTTCTACTCATCGTTCTAGACCATCTACATATATGGCTCATCTCGAACGGAGCTACGGTCAAATAGTTACGACCTAAATCATTTTCAACACGTCGAGACGCAAACCGATGCAAACATCACACTAAATAGATCTAATTATGCATGAGAGTTGGTTTTTGTGAAACTATAGAAAATTCTAAGCAACTTATATGTTGAAATCATTTTAATCCGATGCACGGTTTAGAAACTACACTCATTTGAAAAACAAAGCTTTTCCTGAAATTAACAAAATCCCTCAGAATTGGAAAAATCACACGATGTTTAAAAAAATCATAATTGGCCGAATTGCACCATAGTGCAGTGGCCGAGGGATGAAATCGGCCCAAGACAGAAAAAAAAACCACAACCAGCAAATTTTTTGGCACTCATGGGATTTGATCCCACGACCTCCTGGACCAGGGAAAATACTCCAACCAGTGTGATGTTGTTAGCGATCATACATAAACAAAAGGACAATGCTAGATTAACCACTACTTGCCAGAACAGATCCAGGAACCAACATAGTTTTCAGATCTGGGGATTTCTCACTTCATGGGACAGAGCCCGGCGGCCATGGCGAAAATATACAGAGGAAGACCAGGATGAGCTCGAAGACGCAAAAATCTGGGCATGGGACTCGGTCTCATGGAGTTCCTGGCCAGATCCCACAGGTTGTGGTGGAGCTGCTCAAACGGGGCGAGGTAGAGCTGCGAGAACATCCATGGCGCTGCATCAAGATGGAGATGAGACAGGGAAAACACAGAACACAGAGGAGCTGCAGCAGGGCATCTCACCGGAGGCACGGGGGACGTGTGGTGGCGGGGCTCGGCTGCTCGGGGCTGTGCGGGTCGGGGCTCTCCAACTTGGGCATTCTCGGATACTCCTCCTAGGCACGCCTTGTGCATGGCTGCTGCAGGTCAATGGCGCGATGGGAGGCTACACGGAGCCATTGGGCATGGCAGCTCCTGTCCACAACGAGAGACAGAGAGCTAGGTGAGAGAGGAAGGAGATGAAGGAGAGAGGAGATGGGCACGGGGGCAAAGGTCCTGCAGGTCGGCGTTGCTCCGGCGGGTCACTGGTCGCCGAACGGCGGGATGGAGCTGGCTGGCTGGCGCGGGGTTCCGACGAGGCGCGTGCTCGAGGAGCTCGGGATGCTCCTGCAGCAAGCGAAGGGAGGCACTAGGTTGGAGGAGGAGCAGTGGATTGGATGGATTTGGGATCGGGAGGAGGCTCTATGATTGGCTCGGTTTTGCATCTGGGGATCTCGAGGTGGGAAACAACAGGTGGCGGCGGCTGATGGGATTTGGAATGGGACATGCCTCCTTGTTTTTAGGGTTGGATCTATATATAGCTAGTGGGTTAAGTATAGGGGCATCTGGACCCTCCGATTAAATCGGACGATCGGAAATAGCTGGGTTAGGGAGTCCAATGGACAAACCGATGACGGTTTGCGGTAAAACGGGGTTGATCCGGACCCAACGGTTACGACCGTGCTTTCGGGTCCCGGGAGGTTTTCGGACTAGGCTGCATGTAGGGTCGATGCACTCTGCAGAGGGGCTAGGCGGAGATGAGAGGGAAAACGGGCACCCGGCAACGTAATTTTTTTAAATACCGAAAAACGTCCGACGATAGACCGAATACGGTGCCGCTACGGTCGACCGTTCGAGTACCAGACGAACTCCAATCGCGACGAAATTCGACAGGCGGCCTAGCTATAACTAATTACGACCGCATGCCAAGTTCCACGCCGATCAGAGAAAGTTTTCAACACTCTTTTAAAACAAGGTTACGACGATGCCGCGGGCGCATGCTTGTGCGGTTGGGCTCAGAAAGGACAACGACGGGAATCGCAACTAACAACGGATGCAAGTTTTTTTTAAATTGGCGGCAACGTAGAAGCCGATGCAATGCATTGCATAGTTTGCTTGTTTTGGTAATGCTATGGATTGTATCAGGGGTTATAAGCCATGGAGAAGTTATACTACTGTACCTTATGCGAAAATAAAATAATAATCAACTTATAACAGCACCTGAAAGTATTTGATATGTTGCTTATACTAACGGATCTAACAAAGTTTTGTTGAGTTTTATGTGATTGAAGTTTTCAAGTTTTGGGTATTATCCTGATGGACAAAGGATGAGGAGCAGAAAAATCCTAAGCTTGGGGATTCCGATGAACCCCAAAGTAATATTCTAGGAATACTCAAGCTTCTAAGATTGGGGATGCCCCAGAAGGCATCCCCTCTTTTCGTCTCAATCCATCGGTATGTCACTTGGAGCTACATTTTTATTCATCACATGATATGAGTTTTGCTTGGAGCGTCATTTTCTTTTGTGTGATTTTACTTTAAGTTTGCCACACTCATCCTTTTCTAGACACACCTATTGGAGAGAGATACCACATCATCATAATTTGTTAGAATACTCTATGTGATTCACTTATATCTTTTGAGCTTAGCAGTTGCTATAGTACTTCACTTATATCTTTTTTAGCACGGTGGCGTGCAGATTTTATAGAAATATTATGCTCTCATCTTCACTTATATTTGTTTCGGAGTAAGATAAATAGTGACGGTAATTTAAATGGGTCATAAGACTAGATCAAAAATAACGGGTGTTTAACGAGTGATAATTAAAACCATCATGTAGCACATATAGAGAAATTATGGGTTAATGATATTGATGTGGTGATATGCAAAAGGCATGAGTGCATTATTATAAATTAAGCGAGGTACCGATATTAGGATATGTTAAACTTCTTGATCATCTAAAAATTAAAAGGTCGTGGTTATGATGTGTGAGCATTTCTATTCCTCATAGAAATCCTAGTGTTGTTTTGAGTCGGAGCCCCCCGATGGTTATTCCTACCAACCCTCTCCCTTAGGGTATGCCAGTAGTACTTTGATTTGTGATAAAACTAATAAAACTTTTCAATAAGTACATGAGTTCTTCATGACTAATGTGACACCATGGACATACGCAATCTCACCTCCTCATATTTGCTAGCCTATTCGGTATCGTGCATCTCCCTTTCTCACCTTGAGAATCGGTGCAACTTTCGCTGGTGCACCCTAAACCCCGTGACATGACACGCTCTATTGCACATAATACTTTTTATATGCTCCTCAAAATAGCCACCATACCTACCTATCACGGCATTTCCATAGCCATTCCGAGAGATATTGCCATGCAAATGCCATCATCCCTTCACATGACTAGTTCATTCATCATCATAATGTTTTGCATGATCATATAGAGATGACATAGTATTTGTGGAAAATACACCGTTCATCGTATTTTTGATACATGTCATGCTAGATCTTTGCACATCCTGGTACACTGCCAGAGGCATTCATACAAAGTCTTGTCATCCTATCAGTTTTCACTATTAGAGCATTGTCCCAATGAGGAAACAAAAAGGGGGAGGCCAAATGATCCCACCATAATAAAACAAAGAGAGAGAAAAAGAGAGAAGGGACTTTTCTACTATCTTTTACCACACTTGTGCCTCAAAGTGGCACCTTGTTCTTCATATAGAGAGTCTCGTGTTATATCATTCATATGCTAGTGGGAATCACTTTTTCATAAACTTGGCTTGTATATTCCCATGACGGGATTCCTCAAATGCCCGAGTTCTTCATGAGCAAGCAAGTTGGATGCACACCCCACTTAGCTTCAGTGTAGTTTTCATACACTTACAACTCTAGTGCATCATTTTCATGGCGATCCCTACTCCTTGCATTGATATCTAATGACGAGCATCTCCATAGCCCGGTGGTATGCCTAGTTGATGTGAGACTATCTTCTCCAGTTTTTACCCCTTTGAAACCTACCACCATATTCTATTCCACCTATATGCTATGTCCATTGGTTCACGCTCATGTATTGCGTGAAGAATAAAAAGTTGATGCATACTGAAAAAGTATGATCCAGTTGCTGACTTGGACATCGTGGTTCTTGACATTTCTATTAATATGGTGAAGATGGAGCCATGCCTTACTAATATAATAATATGAATGGGGTAAAACAATCTTTGAGGATCGTATACTTTCAAATATTAATGATGTTTCTGCTTATACCTATAAGTATTGTTGTGTTAATATTTGTTAATTCATTGTTTCTCAATGAGCATACATGCATAAGATTACCTTATGGATAGCATGTCACATCAAAAATTATGTTCTTATCATTTAGCTACTCGAGGACGAGCATGAATTAAGATTGGGGATGCTTGATACGTCTCAATGTATCTATAATTGTTTAGTGCTCCATGCTGATATATTATCATTCTAGAATACTTTTGGGGTATTTATTTACCAATTTATATTATTTTTTAGCACTAACCTATTGACCGAGTGTCCAGTGTGAGTTGTTATTTTCTGCATGGTTTTCACTTTTCAGGTTTTCCACACCGAACACAGTCCAGTTGACGTGAAACTTTTTGGTGATTTCTTCTGGACCAAAAGAAGAGCAACAAGCATCGTAAGAAGGTTGGGGGCCACACGAGGGCTCCACAAGACACTAGACGTAGCTTGGGGGCGTGCCCTATTGGCTTGTGGGCCCCTGAAGGCCCTCCTCTCTCCGTTCTCTTGCTTATAAATTCTCATATACCCTAGAAACCCCAGAAGCAGTCCTGAAACACTTTTTACGCTGCCGCAAGTCTCTGTTCCAATGGGAGGCCATCTCAAACTCCGTTTCGGCACCCTGCCGGAGGGGGCTCGATCACGGAGGGCCTCTTCATCAGCCTTGCTATCCTCACGATGATGCATGAGTAGTTCAGCACAGACCAACGGATCCATAGCCACTACCTAGATGGCAATCTCTCTCTCTCTCTTGATCTTCAATACAATGATCATCGCATCTTTGCTTTGATCCACATGATGTAATTCCTTTTCTACGGTGCGTTTGCTGGGATCCAATGAATTGAGGGTTTATGTTCATATTATTCATGATAAACATTTGAGTCTTCTCTGAATACTTATATGATTCTTATGTGCATGATTATGATAGCGTTTTAGTTCTCTCTGATCTATTGAAATAGTTTGGCCAACTAGATTGCTATTTCTTCAATGAGAGAGGTGTGTTGTAGTAGGTTCAACCTGGCGAATTTCTATACCCCAGTGACAGAAGGGGACAACATGCGTCTTTGTGTTGCTGCTACTAAGGATAAAACCATGGGGTTTATTCTTATTGCTTGAGTTTACTTTGTCTACATCATGCCATTGTTCTCCATGCATTACTCTCTTTTACTTAATACTCTAGATGCATCCTGGATAGTGGTCGGTAAGTGGAGTAATAGTAATAGGAGCAGGAAGGAATCGTCCTATTCGTTTATGTTCGTGATGGCTTTATACACATGTTCATTCCCTGAATATTTCATAACTATTCGAATTTTTGTCAATTTCCCAAAGTAATATGTTTACCCACCGTATGCTATTTTTCATGAGAGATATCATTAGGGGAACTATGGCCCCGGGTCTATTCACAACATATATACAAAACCTTCAATACCTTGATGTCATTTACTTGTTTTTATTTTATCTTGCTATCTACAATTATCTACACACCTCATTTGCTTGCAAATAACGAGACCAAGGGGATTGACAACCCTCTTGCCCGCGTTGGGTGCAAGCTGTTTGTTCTTTTGTGTGCAGCCGTTGAAGATGGTTGTGGTTGATATTCCTATTGGTTCGATGAACCTTGGTTTCATAACTCAGGGAAATACTTACATGCATTGTGCTATGATAACTCGTTCCTCTTCACGGAAAACCCAATGCAGATCACAAGTGTCAATACCTTGGAGACGTATGAGGCGACACCCCCTCCCAAGGGCCCATGGGCCTAGGGTTTGGGGGAACCCATAAGAGGGATCTATGGCCGGCGCCCCCCCCCCCTTGCTCCTGTAAATAGAGGAGGGGTGGGAGGGCAGCCACTCACCAATTGTGTTGGAGATATGCCCTAGAGGCAATCATGCATGATGATATTTCCTATGTGATTATGAATAAATATAGTACTTGGACATTGTCAATGATGTGTATCAACAAGTATGTGACTTGTTTGTGAGACTATGCATTGTATGATGATTGTCCTACATGGTCCCTAATACAAAGGGTTGTGTGGAAGCGCAACCATTCAAATTAGCATATCACACGGAGGATGATTCAGTCTCATTAACCATGTAGCATTGGATGCTAGCTGGGTAATATGGACTAAGAAAGATCTGCTCGGATTCAACGTAGTTGGATTCGGGTCAAGATAAGTCCTGAGTTGGACAGACCCAACTATGGGACGCAGTGATAGGTCATTTGTGAGTCTCTTGTACAACATACATTCTATGTCCTACGACCTTAGCTAGCGCATTTATTCGGGATGGTGACATACTTGCCTTGGGTCGACCAAAGCTACTCCGTGACTGGGTAGTTACAAAGGTAGTGTTCGGGCTTGTCCACAGCCATGCTGCGAGACATGGTTGAGCAAGATGGGATTTGCCCCTCCGATCAGGAGTGATATATTGTGGGACCCTTGTGTGATCTGGCTTGGATAAGCATGGCAATGCGATAAGGATTATGAGATAATCCAAAGTGTTGGTCGGATTCACCGGAACGAGAAAGAGGTCGTACCACAACAAGGATGACTATGTCGCCTTGTGCACGACAACATATATCGTGTCGCAAAGGGAACAGAAGTATGAATTACAGGTCTGCCTAACCAGCTTCATGAGATTCTTGGAGTCAGCATGCTTTGCTAGTGGTCGCAACCGACTAGCCGAGTCGAATGTGATCTGACTAGCGACCAAGTGAACGATAAACTAAGGGGTCACATGCTTAAGGGAAGGAACACATGGGCTTTAGGGTCCGTACGAGGCCCAAGAGTTGAACCCACACCGGATGCCTATATAGAGTGGAGAGGCACACTCATTTGGTTGATTGCTTTGGCGCCGTCATTAGGGTTTTGCATGTGTTGCAACTAGCCACCTCCACCGTGTCGCCAACTGTGTAATCAGACCTAGTAGTCCGTCGCACGGTGTTCCTCCTACATGCGCAGATACCGTTAGAGGCGGTGCACTTGCACTGCTCCGCCAAACCTATATGTGGGATCCGTGACCGACTGTTTGAGGGAGAGGATCGGCAAATGATGGCGAGTTGATGGATATACTTCTCACCCCTCGTTGGTTACCCCAAGTGGAAGGTGGAGATGTAGTCAGCAGCAAATTTCCCTTACACAGGGACTGTAAGGTTTATCGAACCAGAAGGACTCCCAGGATTAACAAGTAGGTGTCCGCTGCTCTGGCGCTAGCAGAAGACGTGGACCTGCACACACAACAAATAACTTTGCTTCCAACGAGTACAGAGAGGTTGTCAATCTGTCCGGCCTTGTAGTTTGGAAAGGATTAAAACACAAGCGGGAATAGTGATAGTGATTGCAACAGAAATGTAAATGAAAGTAGTAAATGATGGAGGTGTAAGTAATGCTGGTAATATGGACTTGAGTCACATGATGTTCACTAGTGATGTCTCTCTCCCAAAAGACGATAAACAACTATGCTTGGGTAAACAAATTACAGCTGGGCAATTGACAGAATTATAAACACACCGCAATGCTAATTATGCTACTAGAAAGTTAGAGGCTCAAAAGTAATGGGCAGTACGCCAAGACAAGTAGACCGTTTATTCATCAACAACTACTTACTAATCATCCACCTTGCGATTACTATCCAGAACATCTCGCTGGTCTTAAGTTGCAAGCCCCACCCAAAGTGTAAACTCAAAGCAACAGACAACTGCATTAACGATCTTTGCATAAGGTAAACAATCCTTGCAACCGCGGTCACAAGCACCGTTGTTTTCTCCCTGGTGGCAACAGCACATCCCTTAGTCTCATGTTTCTGTCACTCAAGCTAGACATGAGGCGGTATGAACCCACAATCATGCATAACACTCCCTCTTGGAGTTACAATCTACTACTCGGCCAAAGCAATAAAAAGCAATGGAGAACATGCATGAATTACCTAAGAACATAATATAAGAGGATAACCAAACATATAACTCATCACAATCTGAACATAATCTCATAATCCATCGGATCCCAGCAAACCGAGCATGGCAATAGCAGGAAAATTACATAGATGCATTGATCATGTAGGGCAGCTCACAAGGGCTAATCAAAGCATCTCTAAGAGCCGCGCTAAACTAGCGCCGCGCCGCAAATTAGGCCGTTTTAGCGAGCGCGCAACGTGGCGGGTGGCTCCAGCGGACGCGCGAAAACGGAGCGCACGGCATATGCAGTTCAGAGCGTTGGCCGAAACGCAATCACGCGCCGCTTATTTGCTGCGCCAGCTCCCGCGCGCTCGCTCTCCCACTCCCACCCCCCATCCGGTCGCGCTGCCGCCGCCACCCGCACCCCCCCCGGCGACCGTTCAGGCGCTTCCCCGGCCTATCCCCGCCGCCGCCCGCACCCCCCGGCGACCGTTCAAGCGCTTCCCCGGCCTATCTCCACGCCGCCGCGCTTCCGCCCCACCCCCTCCTAGTCCCGCCAGCCCTCGCATTATTTGTTGTACTGAACGATAAACTATTTGTTTGAGTTGTAATGACTATTTATTGTTGATTTATTTTGTTTGTTTGATCATTTTTTCTCTTATTTTTTGAAATGTATATGTGGTTTGTGCGTGCTGCGCGCGCAGTATTTTTGGGCACTGCTGGAGCGGCGCGCGCGCGCTGCATTATAGCGCGGCTGTTGGAGCCAGCGCTGGCGGCCACGCTAAACCAGCCGAAGCGCGCGCGGCAAATAGGTTTTTTGCGCGCGGTGCGAAGCGCGGCTGTTGGAGATGCTCTCATGGAAGCACAAGATTGGAGAGAAGACATCACATAGCTACTGGTCGTGGACTCATGGTCCAAGGAGGAGTACTCACGGCACGTCTAGGAAGCGTCTCTAGCGGTGGAGAAGCTCTCGGAGGTCAATCCTCCCTCCGGCAGGGTGCCGGGAAGAGGTCTCCTGACGCTCCCGATCTCAAAAGCGCTGCGGCGGTGAAATGATGGAGAAATTCGTTATTCTGGATATGATGGAAGGGTTTCCGATCAGAGGGGTAAATATAGGCCAAAGAAGGGCGTCACAAGGCGTGGGGCCCACCCTGGCGGCCTGTGGGTGCGGCCAGGGGCCAGGCCGCGCAGGGAGGCCGCCTGGGCAGCCCCTGGCTCCCCAGTGGCCCACCTTTGGTGCTCCGGAACCTCCCGTCACGCTGATTTTTATATATTTTTCTCGGGATTTTTGGGGCTCTGGAAATTTCGGTAAAAGCCCTGCAAAAAAGACATCAGCAGACAGAAACTAGCACTCGGTGCACTGAGTTAGTAGGTTAGTCAAAATATGTGTAAACATATATAAAAGTGTAGCAAAACATATAACAATGTCACCCAAAAGATCATGGAACAAGCAGAAATTATAGATACGTTTGGGACGTATCAACATCCCCAAGCTTAATTCTTGCTCGTCTCGAGTCAGTAAATGATAACACAAATAATTTCTCTCGTGACATGCTAACACACATATAAGAACTTCAAAGTAAAGCAAGTAAGATATGCAATTCAAGTCAAGACAATAACAGGTAAGAGTCTATATTTAGTATTGAAAATAGCAAAGTAAGAACATAAAGGTGCAAGAACTCTCGTAGTCCGTGACTCGAATGTCTCCAAATTGTGTTTGCATGCAAGAAATGGCAGATGGGTTGAGAGTATAAAAATATATATTATTTAATTGAGAACTCAATCTACTAAACTTCACACGTGGTCTCCTCTGGAATCTTATTTTGACTCATCCCCACACCACTAGTGTGGCACAAGTCAAAATGATCCTCTCCCTTTCGACTTTGAGCACTCATGCAATGGATGAGCGCAAGCAAGATATGTTGGCACTTAGGATGGCAAAGAGAATAATGATGGGGAAGGAAGACAAAAAGGTGTGAAAGGCTCACATCAATGAGGACAACCATAGGCGAGAGAAAGCCAAATGATAGATATGATGTGAGGAGTAGGGACTGCCATGCAACGGATGCACATATGAGCTAAGGTAAGCTATCCAATGGAACTAGTGGGGGTGCATCCAAATTGCTTGCTCGTGAAGACCTAGAGATCATTTGAGGAGGCTCATCATTGGAATATACAAGCCAAGTTCTATAGTGTAAGGGACCCGCATAGTTATGCATAAATGATAATCTCTATGTAGTACAAATATAGCAATGGAGTACGAGTGTGGATCTTTCAAAAGGAATAGTAGTGTTGCCCCCTTCTCCCTTTTTATTTATTTTTTTTCTTTTTCTATTTTTCTGTGGCCTCTTTGGCTCTTTCTATTTATCTCTCATTTGTCCTCTTTGGGATCTTTTAATTTGTCCTCTTTGGGATATTTTACTCACTTATGGGCAACACTCTATGTTTTACAAGAATAGAAGAAGATCTTCACACTTTCTAAGAAGTACTCAACACAAATACAAATGAAAACTATCATGATGTATGCAAATGTATGCCTCTGCCGGTGTAGCAGGATATGCAATGAAACTAGAGCGTCATGTAGCAATAATAAGGGCAAAGCTCAACTATCATGCGGCTCCTTGATCAATCAAAATCATGTATGACATGAAGATCAAGTCATGATATGGTGGATGTTGCATGGCAATGTATCTCGGAAATGCTATGGAAATGCCTTAATAGGTAGGTATGGTGGCTGTTTTGAGGAAAGAGATAATGAGGCTTATGATGACAGAGCATATCATGCCAAGGGTTTGGATGCACCGGCGAAGTTTGCACCAACTCTCAAGATGAGAAAGGACAATGCACGGTACCGAAGAGGCCAACAAAATATGGATGGTGGAAGTGCCAACAATCGAATACTCGCATTAGTCCGAAGAACTCATACACTTATTATCGGTAACTCTCTATCTAGTCAGGAAATTCACAAAAGACAAGTACCCCGAGGAGGATTGTTTGGGGGTTTGGTTATCCTTGCGCATCCTCGACCCATGGTAACGTGAGGGTAATCTATATATTCCAACCCCTCGAGAGGTTACCGATCAATTTAGCAACTAAAGTTCTCAACTAATTTTTTTAGTTTTTTGAAAAACACACAGATTTCCCAAAATACGACACCTATCACTAATAGGCTCAAGATCTTGGCACCAATAGTCCAAACATTACTCAAATCAATACCTCAAAACTATTGCAAGTTACTACTATACTTAAATAGCAACCTCAGTTACCTACTCATGCAAGACACACAACTCAGTGCAACAAGCCAAATATCTAAACAAGATAAGCATGATAACTCAAGATAGTTCCAAAAGCAACCTAAATAAATGCTCTTAAAAATATATAGCATGAAAACTAAGAGCTAAGCATGACAGCAGCTATGAAAAGATAAAGAACACACAAAAAGATAAGCATGAAAACCTATGTTGTTTTCTAGGGTGGAGCGGAGCATGTTTATCTCCCAAGCAAAGAAGGCTTGGTTCCATATTGTTATGAACATCAATAAAAACTAAAAAAACTAAAAAGTAAAGAGCGGGACGCTCCAAGCATAGCACATAACATATGAAGTGATAAAAATATAGCATGGAGATGGACGAACTTATGATTGTTGATAGAGATGGGGATGCACGAGGGCATGCACAAGCTTAAACGCTTGAGTATCCTTGAATATTTCTTGGGGTGCATGCGGGCATCCCCAAGCTTGAGCGCTTGACACTCCTGGATCATCTTTCATCATCTTCTACCGCATACTTGAAAACTCCCTTCATATGAAACTCATCATAAGCTGATTAGAGTGGTTAGTACCCATAATAAAATAATTTATTCCTACTGGAAATAAAGATTTTCATGAAAAGATACCGTTTCTTATGATTGCCAAAAGGTTTTTGCAAAGGTAAAGCAAGCCGAAGATTTGCAAAATGATGAAAACGCAAAACGTGGAAGAATCTGTGAAAACAGAATAGCAGGTAGTAAATAATTTTTTAGGGGCACTTCTGCAACTCAAATCAAAAAACTCAGAACAGATGCCAGAAAGACAATTATATAGAGCATGATGTCAAAACAATTCAGATCAAAAAGATGACCTGCTGATTTTTGGCGAATTTTTTCGTCAAGCAGACATAATCTATTTCTGGACAGGATGTCACAATTTTTGAACTTTCCTGCAATCGGAGGCTAAAACTTGACACAAAGCTTGAAAATAAAGACACAATGATGTTGCTATAGTAGTAACATGCATCAAGACCACTAAAACTGAAAGTAAAAAACAAATTGGGTTGCCTCCCAACAAGCGCTTTCTTTTATGCCTTTGAGCTAGGTATGATGCAAAAAGATCAATTATTATCAACTCCATAAGAATAACTTGCCCGAATAACGGACTCATAAGGTAACTTAATATTCTTTCAAGGGAAGTGTTCCATTCCCTTTTTAAGGGGAAATTGGAATCTAATGGTCCCTTCTTTCATGTCAATGATAGCACCAACGGTGCAGAGAAAAGAATGTCCCAAAATAATTGGACATGAGGGATCACACTCAATGTCCATAATAAGAAAATCAACGGGCACATAATTATCATTGATAACAATAAGAACATCATCAATTTTCCCTAAAGGCTTCTTTGTGAAAGAATCAACAAGACGAACACCAAAAGAACATCGATCAAAAGGTTTCAAATCAAGCATATCATACATTCTTTTCGGCATAACGTAGGCACTAGCTCCAACATCACATAAGGCAAAGCAAGGGATATTATTCAATTTAATCTTGACCATAGGATCCCAACCATCTTCTAGTTTTCTAGGAATAGAAGTCTCTAGCTTGAGCTTCTCCTCCCTAGATTTGATAAGAGCATTTGTAATACGCTCGGTGAAGGCAATATTGAGTGTACTAGTGTGGGGGTCTTCAGCCATTCTTCGCAAAAAGGTGATAACTTCACAGAGACTACAATTGTCAAAATCAAGATTACTACCATTAATTAAAGTGGTGGTAATGTCATCTAAGCTCATTATTTTGGTAGCCTATAAATTCAAAGGACCTTCTTGTCCTATAGTTGAGGTATTAGCATCACCATTAATAGGTCCATTGGGACTAGGGGTGTAATGGGTGCTAAAAGTTTTGAGATCCTCAACAACTTGTATAGTAGCAAGGGTAGTGTGTGTAGGAAGGCTCTTAATTCTATATTCCTCTTCTTGAGTTATAACTACTTCGAGTTTGGCCGCCATTTGAATTATTAAAGTGGCCTGGGTATGAGACATATTGGAAACTTGGGTCTCCGTGGTGGTGAGTCTAGTCTAGAGATTGAAAATCTCACTATTCAGGCTCTCAAGTTGTCTTTCAATGTTTTGCAAAATAGAAGAATGCTCATCTAATTGTCTAGAGAAGGTCTTGTTTTGTTCATATTGGGTGTCCATATAATTCTTTGTAGCCTTCTCTATCTCTTAAAGTTTTTCATAACTAGGTATTCTTCTATCATTAGGAGTGTAACTATAGGTGTTGCTATTCCCATAGTTGTTGGATGGGAACAGACATGGATTGCTACCAAAATTACTCCTATAAGCATTATTATTAAAGTTGTTCCTAGAGATAAAATTAACATCAACTTGCTCTCTTTCTTGAGCAACCAAAGAATTTAAAGGAACATCATGAGGATCAATAGGAGCTTGCTTAGTAAGTAAAGTCATGATCATGTCAACCTTATCATTAAGGGAGGAGATCTCCTCAACAGATTTTACCTTCCTACCTGTTGGAGCTCTCTTGGTGTGCCACTGAGAATAAGTTGTCATCATCTCGTCCAATAGCCTTGTGGCAACACCAAGTGTAGTTGACATAAAGGTTCCTCCCGCGACCGAGTCTAACAGGTTTTGCGAGGTAAAGTTCAATCCTGCATAGAAAGTCTGGATATCCATCCAAGTAGTCAAACCATGTGTAGGGCAATTCTTAACAAGAGATTTCATATGTTCCCAAGCTTGAGCAACGTGTTCATTACCCAATTGTATAAAGTTCATAATGTTACTTCTTAACGGGATAATCTTAGCAGGCGGGTAATACTTCCCAATAAAAGCATCTTTGCACTTTTCCCAAGAATCTATGCTATTCCTAGGTAAAGATTGAAGCCACACTTTAGCTCCTCCTCTCAGGGAAAAAGGAAAAAAAGCATAAGTTTAACGGTATCACCATCTACTTCTTTATATTTTTGCATATCGCAAAGCTCAACAAAATTATTCAAGTTCAAAGCAGCAGCATCTCAAGCACCGGAGAATTGATTTTTCATAACAAGGTTCAGTAAAGCAAGTTTAATATCGTAGGAAGTAGCCCGAGTGCCAAGAGCAGCAATAGGAGTGCAAATAAAGTCATGTTGCTGTGACTAGTGAAGTCACACAACTTGGTGTTCTTAGTGGAACTCATAGCAGCAGCAACAAGCAAAAACAAAGCAACTAATTTTTTGTGGTTTTTGGTATAAGACTCTAAAGCAAAAACTAGAAAGTAAACTAACAAGACTAACAAGCAAAGGTAAAAGATAGCATGCAACTCCCCTATCTTGATGACTGGAGTCCCGTGCAACGGGGCCAGAAACTTGCTTGATGACGTGTTGATGGATATACTTCTCGTCCCTCGTTGGTTACCCCAAGTGGAATGTGGAGATGTAGTCAGCAGCAAATTTCCATTACACGGGGATTGTAAGGTTTATCAAACCAGGAGGACTCCGAGGATCAACAAGTAGGTGTCCGCTGCTCTGGCACTAGCAGAAGACGTGGACCTGCACACACAACAAATAACTTTGCTCCCAGCGAGTACAGAGAGGTTGTCAATCGCTCCGGCCTTGTAGTTTGCAAAGGATCAAAACACAAGTGAGAATAGTGATAGTGATTGCAACGGAAAAGAAAATGAAAGCGGTAAATGATGGAGGTGTAAGCAATGGTGGTAATATGGACCTGAGTCACATGTTGTTCACTAGTGATGTATCTCTCCCAAAAGATGATAAACAACTATGCTTGGGTAAATAAATTACAGCTGGGCAATTGACAGAATTATAAACGCACGGCAATGCTAATCATGCTACTAGAAAGTTAGAGGCTCAAAAGTAATGGGCAGTACGGCAAGACAAGTAGACCGTTCATTCATCAGCATCTACTTACTAATCATCCACCTTGAGATATCTATCCAGAATATCTCGCCGGTATTAAGTTGTGAGCCCCACCCAAAGTGTAAACTCAAAGCATCGGACAACTGCATTAACGAAGTTTGCATAAGGTAAACAATCCTTGTAACCGCGGTTACAAGCGTCGTTGTTTTATCCTTGGTGGCAACAGCACATCCCCTAGTCTCATGTTTCTGTCACTCAAGCTAGACATCAGGGGGCATTAACCTACAATCATGCATAACGCTCCCTCTTGGAGTTACAATCTACTACTCGGTCAAAGCAATAAAAAGCAACGGAGAGCATGCATGAATTACCTAAGAACATAATATAAAAGGATAAGCAAATATATAACTCATCACAATCTGAACATAATCTCATAATCCATCGGATCATAGCAAACCGAGCATAGCAATAGCAGGAAAATTACATAGATGCATTGATCATGTAGGGCAGCTCACAAGGGCTAATCATGGAAGCACAAGATTGGAGAGAAGACATCACATAGCTACTGGTCATGGACTCATGGTACAAGGAGGAGTACTCACGACACGTCCGGGAAGCATCTCTGGCGATGGAGAAGCTCTCGCAGGTCAATCCTCCCTCCGGCAGGGTGCCGGGAAGAGGTCTCCTGACGGTCCCGATCTCGAAAGTGCTGCAGCGGTGGAATGATGGAGAAATTCGCTATTCTAGATATGATGGAAGGGTTTCCGATCAGAGGGGTAAATATAGGCCAAAGGAGGGCGTCAGAGGGCGTGGGGCCCACCCTGGCGGCCTGTTGGCGCGACCATGGGCCAGGCCACGCAGGGAGGCTGCCTGGGCAGCCCTTGGCTCCCCTCTGGCCCACCTTTGGTGCTCCGGAAGCTTCCGTCACGCTGATTTTTATATATTTTTCTCAGGATTTTTGGGGCTCCGGAAATTTCAGTAAAGGCCCCTGCAAAAAAGACATCAACAGACATAAACTAGCACTGGGTGCACTGATTTAGTAAGTTAGTCAAAATATGTGTAAAAATATATAAAAGTGTAAAAAACATATAACAATGTCACCCAAAAGATCATGGAACAAGCAGAAATTATATATACGTTTGGGACGTATCAACATCCCCAAGCTTAATTCTTGCTCGTCTTGAGTCAGTAAATGATAACACAAATAATTTCTATGGTGACATGCTAACACACATATAAGAACTTCAAAGTAAAGAAAGTAAGATATGCAATTCAAGTCAAGAAAATAGCAAGCAAGAGTCTATATTTAGTATTGAAAATAGCAAAGTAAGAACATAAAGGTCCAAGAGCTCTCGCTGTCCGTGACTGGAATGTCTCCAAATGGTGTTTGCGTGCAAGAAATGGGAGATGGGTTGAGAGTATAAAAATATATATTTTTTAATTGACAACTCAATCTAGTAAACTTCACACTTGGTCTCCTTTAGAATCTTATTTTGAATCATCCCGAGACCACTTGTCAGGCACAAGTCAAAATGATCCTCTCCCTTTGGACTTTGAGCACTCATGCAATGGATGAGCGCAAGCAAGATATATTGGCACTTAGGATGGCAAAGAGAATAATGATGGGGAAGGAAGACAAAAAGGTGTGAAAGTCTCACATCAATGAGGACAATCATAGGCGAGGGAAAGCCAAATTATAGATATGATGTGAGGAGTAGGGATTGACATGCAACGGATGCACATATGAGCTAAGGTAAGCTCTCCAATGGAACTAGTGGGGTTGCATCCAACTTGATTGCTCATGAAGACCTAGAGCTCATTTGAGGAGGCTCGTCATTGGAATATACAAGCCAAGTTCTATAGTGTAAGGGTCCCCACATAGTTATGCATGAATGATAATCTCTATGTAGTACAAATATAGCAATGGAGTATGAGTGTGGATCTTTCAAAAGGAATAGTAGTGTTGCCCCCTTCTCTCTTTTTACTTATTTTTTTATGTATTTTTTATTTTATGTGTGGCCTCTTGGGCTCTTCCTATTTATCTCTCATTTGTCCTCTTTGGGATATTTTAACTTGTCCTCTTTGGGATCTTTTCCTCACTTAAGGGCAACACTCTATGTTTTACAAGAATAGAAGAAGATCTTCACACTTTATAAGAAGTACTCAACATAAAGACAAATGAAAACTATCATGATGTATGCAAATGTATGCCTCTGCCCATTTAGTAGGATATGTAATGAAACTAGCGAGTCATGTAGCAATAATAAGGGCAAGGCCCAACTATCATGCGGCTCCTCGATCAAGAAAAATCATGTATGACATGAAGATCAAGTCATGAGATGGTGGATGTTGCATTTCAATGTATCTTGGAAAGGCTATGAAAATGCCTTAATAGGTAGGTATGGTGGCTGTTTTGAGGAAAGATATAATGAGGCTTACGATGACAGAGCGTATCATGCCAAGGGTTTGGATACACCGGCGAAGTTTGCACCAACTCTCAAGATGAGAAAGGGCAATGCATGGTACTGAAGAGGCCAGCAAAATCTGGATGGTGGAAGTGCCAACAATCGAATACTCGCATTAGTCCGAAGAACTCATACACTTATTATTGGTAACTTTCTATCTAGTCAGTAAATTCACAAAGAGACAAGTACCCCGAGGAGGAGTGTTTGGCGGTTTGGTTATCCTTGCGCATCCTCGACCCATGGTAACGTGAGGGTACTCTATATATTCCAACCCCTCGAGAGGTTAGCGATCAATTTAGGAGCTAGAGTTCTCAACTATTTTTTTTAGTTTTGGAAAAACACACGGATTTCCCAAAATATGACACCTATCACTAATAGGCTCAATCTCTTGGCACCAATAGTCCAAACGTTACTCAAATGAATACCTCAAAACTATTCCAAGTTACTACTATACTTAAATAGCAACCTCAGTTACCTACTCATGCAAGACACACAACTCAGTGCAACAAGCCAACTCTCTAAACAATATAAGCATGATAACTCAAGAGAGTTCCAAAAGCAACCTAAATAAAATCTCTTAAAAAGATATAGCATGACAGCAACTATGAAAAGATAAAGAACACACAAAAGATAAGCATGAAAACCTATGTTGTGTTCTAGGGTGGAGCGAAGCGTGTTTATCTCCCAAGCAAAGAAGGATAGGGTCCGACTTGTTATGAACAGCTAGAAAAACTAAAACAAACTAAAAACTAAAGAGCGGGACGCTTCAAGCATAGTACATAACATATGAACTGATAAAAATATAGCATGGAGATGGACGAACTGATGATTGTTGATAGAGATGGGGATGCACGGGGGCATCCCATCCCCAAGCTTAGACGCTTGAGTCTCCTTGAATATTTCTTGGGGTGCATGGGGGCATCCCCAAGCTTGAGCGCTTGACACTCCTGGATCTTCTTTCATCATCTTCCATCGCATACTTGAAAACTCCCTTCATATGAAACTCATCATAAGCTGATTAGAGTGGTTAGTACCCATAATAAAATAATTTATTCCTACTAGAAATAAAGAGTTAAATGAAAATCTATTGTTTCTTATGATGTCCAAAATGTTTTTGCAAAGGAAAAGCAAGCTTAAGATTTGCAAAATGATGAAAACGCAAAACGTGGCAGAATCTTTGAAAAAACAGAACATGAGGTAGTAAATAATTATTTCGGGGAACTTCTGCAACTCAAATCAAAAAACTTAGAACAGATGCCAGAAAGACAATTATATAGAGCATGCTGTCAAAACAATTCAGATCAAAAAGATGATCTGCTGATTTTTCTCAAATTTTTCCGTCAAGCAGACATAATCTGTTTCTCGACAACAAGTCACAACTTTTGAACTTTCTTGCAATCGGAGGCTAAAACTTGGCACAAAGCTTGAAAATAAAGACAGAATGATGTTGCTACAGTAGTAACAAGCATCAAGACCACTAAAACTGGAAGTAAAAATAAATTGGGTAGCCTCCCAACAAGCGCTTTCTTTTATGTCTTTGAGCTAGGTATGATGCAAAAAGATCAAGTATTATCAACTCCATAAGAATAACTTGCCCGAATAATGGACTCATAAGGTAACTTAATCTTCTTTCGATGGAAGTGTTCCATTCCCTTTTTAAGAAGAAATTGGAATCTAATGGTCCCTTCTTTCATGTCAATGATAGCACCAACGGTGTAGGGAAAAGGATGTCCCGAAATAATTGGACATGAGGGATCACACTCAATGTCCATAACAAGAAAATCAACGGGCACATAATTATCATTGACAACAAAAAGAACATCATATATTCTCCCTAAAGGTTTCTTTATGGAAGAATCAACAAGACAAACACCAAAAGAACATTGATCAAAAGTTTTCAAATCAAGCATATCATACATTGTTTTGGGCATAACGGAGAAACTAGCTCCAACATCACATAATGCAAAGCAAGAGATATTATTCAATTTAATCTTGACCATAGGATCCCAACCATATTCTAGTTTTCTAGGAATATAAGTCTCTAGCTTGAGCTTATCCTCCCTAGCTTTGATAAGAGCATTTGTAATATGCTCGGTGAAGGCAATATTGAGTGTACTAGTGTGGGGGTCTTTAGTCATTCTTTGCAAAAAGGTGATAACTTCAGAGAGACTACAATTGTCAAAATCAAGATTACTACCATTAATTAAAGTGGTGGTAATGTCATCTAAGCTCATTCTTTTGGTAGTCTCTAAATTCAAAGGACCTTCTTGTCCTATAGTTGAGGTATTAGCATCACCATTAATAGGTCCATTGGGACTATGGGTGTGATGGGTGCTAAAAGTTTTGAGATCCTCAACAACTTGTATAGTAGCAAGGTAGTGTGTGTAGGAACGCTCTTAATCCTATATTCCTCTTCTTGAGTTACAACTACTTAGGGTTTGGCCGCCATTTGAATTATCAAAGTGGCCTGGGTGTGAGACATATTGGAAACTTGGGTCTCCGTGGCGGTGAGTCTAGTCTGGATATTGAAAATCTCGCTATTCAGGCTCTGAAGTTGTCTTTCAATGTTTTGCAAAATAGAAGAATGCTCATCTAATTGTCTAGAGAAGTTCTTGTTTTGTTCATATTGGGTGTCCATATAATTCTTTGTAGCCTTCTCTATCTCTAAAAGGTTTTCATAACTAGGCATTCTTCTATCATTAGGAGTGTAACTATAGGTGTTGCTATTCCCATAGTTGTTGGATGGGAACGGTCTTGGATTGCTACCAAAATTACTCCTATAAGCATTATTATTAAAGTTTTTCCTAGAGATAAAATTAACATCAACTTTCTCTCTTTCTTGAGCAACAAAAGAATTTAAAGGAACATCATGAGGATCAATAGGAGCTTGCTTAGTAAGTAAAGTCATGATCATGTCAACCTTATCATTAAGGGAGGAGATCTCCTCAATAGAGTTTACCTTCCTACCTGTTCGAGCTCTCTCGGTGTGCCATTGAGAATAATTTTTCATCATCTCGTCCAATAGCTTTGTGGCAACGCCAAGTGTAATTGACATAAAGGTTCCTGCCATGGCCGAGTCTAACAGATTCCGCGAGGTAAAGTTCAATCATGCATAGAAAGTCTCGATAACCATGCAAGTAGTCAAACCATGTGTAGGGCAATTCTTAACAAGAGATTTCATATGTTCCCATGCTTGAGCAACGTGTACATTACCCAGTTGTATAAAATTCATAATGCTACTTCTTATCTAGATAATCTTAGCAGGCGGGTAATACTTCCCAATAAAAACATCTTTGCACTTATCCCAAGAATATATGCTATTCCTAGGCAAAGATTGAAGCCACACTTTAGCTCCTCCTCTCGGGGAGAAAGGAAAAAAGCATAAGTTTAACAATATCACCATCTACTTCTTTATATTTTTGCATATCGCAAAGCTCAACAAAATTATTCAAGTGCAAAGCAGCAGCATCTCCAGCACCGGAGAATTGATCTTTCATAACAAGGTTCAGTAAAGCAGGTTTAATCTCATAGGAAGTAGCCTAGTGGCGAGAGCAGCAATAGGAGTGCAAATAAATTCATGTTGTTGTGACTAGTGAAGTCACACAACTTGGTGTTCTGAGTGGAACCCATAGCAGCACCAACCAGCAAGAACAAAGCAACTAATTTTTTTGTGGTTTTTGGTATAAGACTCTAAAGCAAAAACTAGAAAGTAAACTAACAAGACTAAAAAGCAAAGGTAAAAGATAGTGTGCAACTCCCCTATCTTGAAGACTGGAGTCCCCGGCAACGACGCCAGAAACTGGCTTGATGACGAGTTGATGGATATACTTCTCGCCCCTCGTTGGTTACCCTAAATGGACGATGGAGATGTAGTCAGCAGCAAATTTCCCTTACACGGGAACTGTAAGGATTATCGAACTAGGAGGACTCCGAGGATCAACAAGTAGGTGTCCTCTGCTCTGGAGCTAGCAGAAGGCGTGGAACTGCACACACACAACAAATAACTTTGCTCCCAACGAGTACAGAGAGATTGTCAATCTCTCCGGCCTTGTAGTTTGCAAAGGATCAAAACACAAGAGGGAATAGTGATAGTGATTGCAACGGAAAAGTAAATGAAAGCAGTAAATGATGGAGGTGTAAGCAATGGTGGTAATATAGACCTGAGTCACATGATGTTCACTAGTGATGTCTCTCTCCCAAAAGACGATAAACAACTATGCTTGGGTAAACAAATTATAGTTGGGGAATTGACACAATTATAAACGCACCGCAATGCTAATCATGCTACTAGAAAGTTAGAGGCTCAAAAGTAATGGGCACTACGCCAAGACAAGTAGACCGTTCATTCATCAGCATCTACTTACTAATCGTCCACCTTGAGATATCTACCCAGAACATCTCACTGGTATTAAGTTGCGAGCCCCACCCAAAGTGTAAACTCAAAGCAACGGACAACTGCATTAACAAACTTTGCGTAAGGTAAACAATCCTTGCAACCGCGGTCACAAGCACCGTTGTGTTCTCCCTGGTGGCAATAGCACATCCCCTAGTCTCATGTTTCTGTCACTCAAGCTAGACATCACGGGGCATGAACCCACAATCATGGATAACGCTCCCTCTTGGAGTTACAATCTACTACTCGGCCAAAGCAATAAAAAGCAATGGAGAACATGCATGAATTACCTAAGAACTTAATCTCATAATCCATCGGATCCGAGCAAACCGAGCATAGCAATAGTAGGAAAATTACGTAGATGCCTTGATCATGTAGGGAAGCTTGTTGGAAATATGCCCTAGAGGCAATAATAAATTAGTTATTATTATATTTCCTTGTTCATAATAATCGTTTATTATCTATGCTAGAATTGTATTGATTGGAAACTCAAATACATGTGTGGATACATAGACAACACACTGTCCCTAGTGAGCCTCTAGTTCACTAGTTCGTTGATCAAAGATGATCAAGGTTTCCTGGCCATAGGCAAGTGTTGTCACTTGATAATGGGATCACATCACTAGGAAAATCATGTGATGGACAAGACCCAAACTATGAACGTAGCATATTGATCGTGTCGTTTTATTGCTATTGTTTTATGCGTGTCATGTATTTGTTCCTATGACAATGAGATCATATAATTCACTGGCACCGGAGGAATACCTTGTGTGCATCAAACGTCGCAACGTAACTGGGTGACTATAAAGGTGCTCTACAGGTATCTCCGAAGGTGTCCGTTGAGTTAGTATGGATCAAGACTGGGATGTATCACTCCGTGTGACGGAGAGGTATCTCGGGGCCCACTCAGTAATACAACATCACACACAACCTTGCAAGAAATGTGACTAAGTGTAAGTCACGGGATCTTGTATTACGAACGAGTAAAGAGACTTGCCGGTAACGAGATTGAAATAGGTATGCGAATACCGACGATCAAATCTCGGGCAAGTAACATACCGAAGGACAAAGGAAATGACATACGGGATTATATGAATCCTTGGCATTGAGGTTCAACCGATAAGATCTTCGGACAATATGTAGGATCCAATATGGGCATCCAGGTCCCGCTATTGGATATTGACCGAGGAGTGTCTCGGGTCATGTCTACATAGTTCTCGAACCCGCAAGGTCTGCACACTTAAGGTTCGGTGACGTTTCGGTATAGTTGAGTTATAGGTGTTGGTAACCGAAAGTTGTTCGGAGTCCCGGATGAGATCCAGGATGTCACGAGGAGCTCCGGAATGGTCCGGAGGTAAATATTGATATATAGGAAGTCCTGTTTTGGTCACCGGAAAAGTTTTGGCTCATCGGTAGTTTACGGGGAGTGCCGGGAGGGGTGCCGGGGACCATCGGGAGGGGTGTCACGCCCCAAGGGGTCTCATGGGCTATGGGAAGAGATAAACCAGCCCCTAGTGGTCTGGAATAAGTTCCCACTAAGGCCCATAAGGTTTGAGAAGGAAAAACAGAAGGTGGAAAGAGTTTCCAAGTGGGAAGGTGGAATCCTACTCCAAGTAGGATTGGAGTAGGACTCCTCCACCTCCAATTTCGGCCAAACCATGAGGGTTTGAGGCTGCCTCCTCCCCTCCCTCCCTCCTATATATACTAGAGGTATTGAGGGTTTTTGAGGCACAACTTTGCCACGGCAGCCCAACCACATACCTCCACGGTATTTCCTCTAGATCGTATTTCTGCGGAGCTCGGGCGGAGCCCTGCTGAGTTAGATCACCACCAACCTCCGGGGCGCCGTCACGCTGCCGGAGAACTCATCTACCTCTCCGTCTCTCTTGCTGGATCAAGAAGGCCGAGATCATCGTCGAGCTGTACGTGTGCTGAACGCGGAGGTGCCGTCCGTTCGGCACTAGATCGGAACGGATCGTGAGATGGATCGCAAGATGGTTCATGCAACGGATCGCGAGACGGTTCATAGGACGGATCGCGGGATGGATCGTGGGATGGATCGCGGGATGGTTCGTGGGACAGTTCGTGGGGCGGGTCGAGGGACGTGAAGACGTTCCACTACATCAGCCGTCTTTCTTAACGCTTCCTGTTGTGCAATCTACAAGGGTACGTAGATCCAAATCTCCTCTCGTAGATGGACATCACCATGATAGGTCTTCGCGCGCATAGGAAATTTTTTGTTTCCCATGCGACGTTCCCCAACAGTGGCATCATGAGCTAGGTTCATGCGTAGATGTTATCTCGAGTAGAACACAAAAGTTTTTGTGGGCGGTGATGTGCGATTTTCTGCCCTCCTTAGTCTTTTCTTGATTTCGCGGTATTGTTGGATCGAAGCGGCTCAGACCAACATTACTCGTACGCTTACGAGAGACTGGTTTCATCGCTACGAGCAACCCCGTTGCTGAAAGATGACTGGCGAGTGTCGGTTTCTCCAACTTTAGTTGAATCGGATTTGACCGAGGAGGTCCTTGGAGAGAGGTTAAATAGCAATTCATACATCTCCGTTGTGGTGTTTGCGTAAGTAAGATGCGATCCTACTAGATACCCATGGCAACCAAGTAAAACATGCAACAACAATTAGAGGACGTCTAACTTTTTTTGCAGGGCATGCTTGTGATGTGATATGGCCAACGACGTGATGTGATATATTGGATGTATGAGATGATCATGTTGTAATAGTTAATATCGACTTGCACGTCGATGCTACGGCAACCGACTAGAGCCATAGGGTTGTCTTTAAACTAACGTTTGTGTTTGCAGATGCGTTTACTATATTGCTAGGATGTAGCTTTAGTATTAATAGCATAGCATACACGACAACCTCGATAGCGGCACGACGATGGAGATCATGATGATGGGGATCATGGTGTGGTGCCGGTGACAAGAAGATCATACCGGTGCTTTGGAGATGGAGATCAAGGAGCACTTGATGATGGCCATATCATGTCACTTATGAATTTCATCTGATGTTAATCCTTTATGCACCTTATCTTGCTTAGAACGACAGTAGCATTATGAGGTGATCTCTCACTAAAATTTCAAGACGAAATTGTGTTCTCCCCGATTGTGCACCGTTGCGACAGTTCATCGTTTCGAGACACCACGTGATGATCGGGTGTGATAGACTCAACGTTCACATACAACGAGTGCAAAACAGTTGCACACGCGGAACACTCGGGTTAAGCTTGACGAGCCTAGCATGTGCAGACATGGCCTCGAAACACATGAGATCGAAAGGTCGAGCATGAATCGTATAGTTGATATGATTAGCATAGTGATGCTTACCACTGAAACTATTCTCGACTCGTAAAGGAGAAAAGCTCAAAATCGTAAAGGAGAAAAGCTCAAAATCGTTGAGCATGTTCTCAGATTGTCTGAGTACAACAATCGCTTGAATCAAGTGGGAGTTAATCTTCCAGATGAGATAGTGATGGTTCTCCAAAGTCACTGCCACTAAGCTGCTAGAGCTTCATGATGAACTATAACATATCAAGGATAGATACAATGATCCTTGAGCGATTCGCGATGTTTGACACTGCGAAAGTAGAAATCAAGAAGGAGCATCAATAGTTGATGGTTCGTAAAACCACTAAGTTTCAAGAAAGGCAAGGGCTAGAAGGGATACTTCGTGAAACGGCAAAACAGTTGTTGCACTAATGAAGAGACCCAAGATTAAAACCAAACCCGAGACTAAGTGCTTCTATTATGAGGGGAACGGTCACTGAGACGGAGCAACCCTAGATGCTTGGTAGATAAGAAGGCTAGCAAAGTCGACAGAAGTATATTTGATATACATGATGTTGATGTGTACTTTACTAGTACTCCTAGTAGCGCGAGGGTATTGGATACCGGTTCGGTCACTAAGTGATTAGTAACACGAAATGAAAGCTATGGAATAAACGGAGACTAGCTAAAGGCGAGGTGACGATACGTGTTGGAAGTGTTTCCAAGGTTGATATGATCAAACGTCGCACGCTCCCTCTACCATCGGGATTGGTGTTAAACCTAAATAATTGTTATTTGGTGCTTGCGTTAAGCATGAACATGATTGGATCGTGTTTATTGCAATACGATTATTCATTTAAAAGGATAATGGTTACTCTATTTGCCTGAATAATCACCTTCAATGGTTTATTGAATCTCGATCGTAGTGTTACACATGTTCATGATATTGGTGCCAAAAGATACAAGGTAATGATGATAGTACCACTTACTTGTGGCACTGCCGCTTGAGTCGTGTCGGTATAAATTGCATGAAGAGGCTCTATACTGATGGATCTTTATACTCACTTGATTTTGAATCACTTGTGACATGCAAATCATACCACATGAGCAAGGCCTTGTTTTCATTGAGATGAGACAAGATAGTAACTTGTTGGCAGTAATAAATTTTGATGTATGCAGTCCAATGGGTGCTGAGGAACGCAATGGATATCATTATGTTCTTACTTCAATGACGATTTGAGTAGATACAGGAGTATTTACTTAATGAATCACAAGTCTGAAATATTGAAAAAGTTCAAATCTTTTTCAGAGTGAAGTTCGTCGTAACAAGAGGATAAACTATCTACGATATGATCATAGAGATGAATATCTGAGTTGCGAGTTTTGGTACACAGTTAAGACAATGTGGAAGTTGTTTCACAATTCATGCCACCAAGAACACCATGGTGTGATGGTGTGTGACAGCCCGATGTCGACGCCCCAGAAGATTCCCCCTTTATTTCCGTTTCCATCGTGTGGTTAGTTTTATTTGGTGGCATCATCATTTAGTTTGCATCGTCGCATCATGCATGGCATCTTGCATCGTGTGTGGTGTTTTGAGTGTGTGTGCTTCGAGTCCTCGCCGAGTCTTAGTGCGATAGAAACTCCCCCTCTCTCCTCTTTTATTTGTTTTTGTGGTTTGCTAAAGTTTCTATGTTAACCCCCTTTTAAAAATTCGTCTTCTTTTAAAATCCTTTTATTAAATGTGGGGGCAACCCTTGCGTTTTTTATTTTATTTCTCCTTGTGTTTTATTCAAAAACAGTCTCATTTTCTTTTCTTCTTTAAAGAGATTTTATTTTATTCTTTAAATAAAAGAGGTTTTATTTTATTCTCTTGTCAAAAAGGAGTTTAGATTTTATTCTTTTGTGAAAGGGTTTAATTCTAATTCTTAAAAGAAGGTTTCTTTTTTATTTGTTTTAAAAGGCCCAATCTATTTTAATAGTTGGGGTATAAATTTTCAAAGGAGCAAAGGCATTTTTTTTATTTTATCTTTGTTAAAAGCTTTTATTTGTTTAAAAGATTCTGTTTTAAAAGTTTAAAAACACAAAAGAGAGGGAGGGAGAGAGAGCGAGCCTCCCGAGCTGGCCCAGGCCCAACCGGCTCCCTCCCCAGCCCTAGCGACGCTGCGCCTCATCCCTCGTCCACCTCGCGCACCTCTCTCTCCTGCCCCGCCACCAGTTCCTCTCTCCCGATCCCGTCCGAGCAGCCCTGCCAGCGTCGAGCCCCCTGCTCACCGGCCTCCCCTGGCCGACCTCGCCGGCCTCCCAGGCGCCCTCTCGCTGCCAACAGCCCCGCGCCCGGCCTCAACTGGTCGCCTCCCCGTGCTGCACCGCCCCCTAGCTCGCCGGCGCGCCAGGGCCCCTCGGCCTCGCCCTCGCCATGGCCCCGCCGGCCGCCTCCTCTCGCCGTGATCACCTCCCTCCTCGTCGCCATGGCGCCCGATGCTCCGCTGCCAAGCCTCCACGATCCCGACCTCCTCCATTCCCATTGCTCGCCTGAAGTGTTGTTGTGCATGCTCCTGTTGCCGCTGTGATGTATGTTGTCGTTGTTGCTAGCGTTATCGTGCCGTTTTGCTGTTGCTTGCATGCCGCTGTCCTGCTGCTTGTGATGTGCGCTGTTGCTGGTGCTGCGTGATGTTGCTGTATTTGCTTGCTGCCAAGCTAGCTTCTTGCCGATGCCGATTGCTTGTTGCATGTTCCTGTTGCTGCTTGCTGCTAGGATGCATAGAGCTGCTGCCGGTTGCTTGCTGCTAGCTGTAGCTGATTAGGCTAGGTTGTTAGTTGCTGTTAGTAGTTGCCGTAGTTGCTTGTTGCTAGCTAGTTGGTAGCTGCTGATGTAGTTTGTTGTTGCTGTTGTGTCGCCTGCCATCGCCGCGTGCACCAACCCCTCCTTCATGGAACCGACAAGACCGCGTGTACAACTACGTCCTCGACGACCCCCAAAACATGGTCGACTACCTGCGCCGAAGACCGTGAACCGACGCCGAAGACCAGTGAACCGACGCCGAGCGAACGACTACCAGCGACGAGACCCGAGAACCACGATGACAACTACTTCCACGACGACCGTTGTACTCCTTCACCGAACCGAACCGCTCCCGATATGCACGCTTCGAAGGTATACCGATGAGACGTGCCGAGAACCGTGTTCATGTAATGTATGAGTTGTATCGTGTGTTTGCGCCTTGTGTTGCCATTGCACGTGTTCCTCTTTCGTTGAGCCCCGACACATGGGAACCCGGTAGCGGGATCACCCCATCTTTATTTAGCGTTCCCGCACGCACACCCTATACGTTCGCGCGATTGCTCGTCGAGTTATCGGGATAGGAACGTTGCCGTGGCATCGTTTCCGTCTTGCCACCATGGTTCCCTCTCGCTCGCCGTGGCGACATTTGCTTATTTCTCTTCTTGCCCGTGTTGTTGTAACGTGCATGCATGTCGCATTCATGGCATATAATCTTGTGTTGCTTGTCTCTTGCGTCGTAGCTCCATTCTATGCTCCGCGTGTTAACCGACTAGGATGACATGTAGGATCACCGCTTCACCCCTTGCCATGTTAGAAACATTTGATATTGCCGTGTAAATTAAGGGGAGTGAACTAAATAATCAATCGTGGAGTTTCGTCGATATGCAACTTGTTGCATATCGAGCTTCACTTAATGTGTAGAGTTTGTGTGAGGTGAATTGCCATGCCATCCCTTGCATCATTGAACTGATCACGCATCATAGTAGGTTGTGCATCATGTTGTGCATCGTGTGGTGAATATTTGTGTTGATGTTTGTTTCCGGTTTGCTCCGTCTCGATAGAGTTCTGCAAGCGTGTCCGAATGTGAGGACCCGTTCGACTACGTTGGTTCGCCGACTTCTCGGAGTTGTTCTTCTTCCAAGCGGGATCTCAGGCAAGATGACCATTTCCCCAGATACCATTACTATCATTGCCATGCTAGTTTATCGCTTCTATCGATTATGTCTCGTTGCCTACCACATGTTAAATATGAGCCTCTCTACAATGCCATGATAACCTTCAACCTGTTCGACCTAGCAAACCACTGATTGGCTATGTTACCGCTTGCTTATCCATGTTGTTAGAGTTGCTAGTTGCAGGTGTAGTTGATTCCATGTGATAACATGGGTTCCTTGTTATATCACCCTATTTAATGTTATTTAAATATAACGCACCTATATACTTGGTAAAAGGTGGAAGGCTCGGCCTTTCTAGCCTGGTGTTTTGTTCCACCTTTGCCCCCTTAGTTTCGGCTACCGGTGTTATGTTCCATAAATGAGCGCTCCTAACACGATCGGGGTTGTTATGGGGACCCCCTTGATAATTCGTTTTAGATTAAAGCTGGTCTGGCAAGGCCCAACTTTGGTACTACATTTGCCTAATAACTAATGAACTACATAGGGAGTAATTAACACGAGGATAATTTAATCAACCCCGGGCCAGTGCTCCTCATGAGTGTTGGTCCAAATTGGCAGACTACGGGGCCACCACATGGCAACCTGAGGTTTGGTATCTCCTGGTGTGACCCATCCATCGTGTCCTGAGAACGAGGTACGCGACTCCTATCGAGATCGTCGACACGTCGGGCGGCCTTGCTGGATTAGTTTTACCTTTGATGAAATATCTTGTGCATCGGGATACCGGTGATGCTTTGGGTAATCTCAGAGTTGAGATTTTCCACTAGGGTGTAACATCCCAAATTTTGGAATGTTAATAAAATTATAAGAATGTTTGTTTGTTTGCTTGAGTGATTGAAACTTGAGTGAAATTTGAAACTTTTCAAAACTTTTGAATGAGAGGGAATAAAATGACTTTCCCCTTTTTCCTGTGAATTCAAATTCATCTTTTTTTAAAAATCAGCGAGAGGAGATAGCCTGACTTCTTCAACTATAAAGAATTTGAATCAAGGTGGCATTGGAATTCCTTTCGATTTTGCTTTGCATTTTGTTTCTTCCACACTCACGGAATGCCGGAACCATATCTTGTCAAGCAAGAAAAAGAGAGGAGAAACATGACCCTCCAAAACCCGGGGATATTCTTTGAAATATTTGAGCTATGAAACCCAAGATTTATTTGAGAAAATATTTGCAAAAATAAATAAAGCATTTAGGGATTTCCTAAAAAACATTTTTTTTCAAGTATTCATTTTGGTAGTGGAAAAATGGCCATTTTTTTGGATTTATTTTTCTGAAAATTTTAATATATTATACCCCTATATTCCGATGAAATTCTATTTCCTTTTAATCGTATTAATTCCTGTTTTAATAAAAAGGAAAAGAGATCTCTTATTTTAGGAATGTACTTGGGCCACGTTAGGAAACCAATCTAGCCCAATCCCACCTTCTTCTTCCTCCTCACGAGCTTCCTTCTGTGGTCATGGCAGAAGCTTCCCAAGAAGTTTCCCTCCCCCGATTCACGGGCTACACTTCCTTCCCGAGCCTCCCACCACCCCTATAAGAACGCCCCTCCTCTCCTCGTTCCATTTTCCCCCATCAGCTCGCCCTCTCCCTGCCCGTAGCCACGACGCCCCCACCATTGTTGTTCCTCCAAGGAGCCGAACAGAAGAACGCCTAGGAGCCCCTGACGCCCCCTTCCTCGCCTCCGGGACCCCCTCCGCCGTTCCCCCTCCCCGCCGGCGACCTCCCCACCTCGCCGGAGCAGCTACCTCGCCGGAGTTCTTCCTCTGTGTCACCCATGGTGAGATCCACGAAATCCCGTATTGCAGTTTTTTCAGAAAATTGCAATATTATAAAATTCATATCTATTAGTGTGTAACTTCAAATTAGATGATTCTTTGTGAGTTGGATCACAAATTTTATGCAGTTTCTGTAGATATATAATTTGTCTATGTTTGGATTTATAAAAATTGAGTTAGATCAGATTTGAATTAAAGCTTGTTTTGCTTATTCCGGGAGTTAAAAATAGCTTTTAATTTGATTATTTTTGCGGCTGTTTCCTATTGATCATATCTTTCAGTAGTTTAAGTTTAAATTTTTTTTAAATAATTTTACTTGGGTTTTAAGCAAAACAGATTCTGTTTTAGCCTTTTTTGTTTTCTTGCTATTTCTTTTGTATTAATTGTTCTTAATTTGTTTTTTTTGTAATTGTGACAAGTTATATTTTGTTTTCTGATATTTACCAGTAACTTTGCAACAACAAAAAAAAATTATTTTATTTATTTTTATTTGTTTGCATGGAATCAATTCTAGTTCTATACTAACTTGCGAATTGATTGCATTGCTAGTTTGATTTCCTATTTTGAAAATACTTATAAAAAATATTGTTTTGTAAATTTTACTTCTGTTATCTTAGTTATTTTATATTTTGTTTTCTGTTATTTTTTCTATTTTAGTGTTTTATTTTCAGTTAGAACAAAAACTATATAGTGTTTGATGTAGTAGAAGGCTTCCTAGCTTCTTTGAAGTTTCCTTTGGATTTTTATCCGCTCTCTCTTATTGATTTTTGATTGCATCAACTTTTATTGCTGTTTGTTAATTGATTGCTAGAATGATTGCTAGTGTGAGTGATTATGTGAATACTATGTTTGATTATATAGATTTCATCGGAGAGTGACGAATAGTTCTATCACGTATTTCCCAAGAACGAAAATTCTTCTTCGTCAACATCACCAGGCAAGTCATTTGATCATGTATCACCTATGTTTTATGCATCATAGTTCTACCATCCTATGCCCAATTGCATGTTGCTTAGGTACTTGGAAATTTTAGTATAGATTGTAGTATCATGTGATAGGCACACAACAACCCCGATACTTGGCCCCGGGACGACAAATTTCATATTGCTATGCTTGAGTAGACGGGATTTCAGTTGAGTGCATAACACGAGTGATGCGAGGTTGATTAAATAATCAAGACAGGTTAAGATAAGATTTTCAAGACCTCGGACGCAATGCAACTCTGGGTGAAGGATGGTTGATCGGCTCCCTGGAGAACCCAGTGGATGACCCGGGATGCTGGAGAGGCCATGACATCCTGCGGAAAGCTTCACCCAGGCTCAAAGAGACGGACGGATATTTTCAAGACACAAGGCTTACCTGCACAGCCACAAGTCATTATGGGCTCTGGCTTGGTTGGAGAACGCGGCAACTCTGGACAGGCGGTGCTAGCAGATGTAGAAGAACGGTAGGATTGGATGGGCATCGACAGGGATTCAGAGGGACCCGTTGAAAGACCATGTTTTGATCATCCGGTCTTCAAACACCCTGAAGTGCGAGGACATACACGGGGGCGATCAAATCTTGTGGGGAACGTGTGCAAAACTCTGCAGAGTACTCAAACCTAATCGATTAGTCGTGTCCACGGTCATGGACAACTTGAGCCAAAGGAACTGAAGTTATCTGGATTTCTCAACACCATTAAATATATTTGATGAGGGTAATTATTGACAACTCGGGTACGAGGATTGGTTGGTGGAACCATCTCGTTAACAACAAACAATGTAGTAATATTTTGCTTCCAGCCCTCTTGTTATAGGAGAAAATTGGCTTTATGCAAAACTTATAGCCCCACCTGCCAAATATGCATGTAGAGATAGTTGATTATTATTTTTACCCCTCTCTTTGATGACTTGCCGGCATATTCAATATGCTGACCTACACGGCTGCAACGTCTTATGTTGCAGATATTTTTCTTCGACGAGTAAGAGTACGATTTAGGGTTACGGTCTACACTCAACTTGCCGTTGGTGTTTATTGGTACTCCACTCCCTTGACTGCTTCCGCTGAAATATTTAAGGTATATATCAGTTTTACGCTATTTACATGTGATTGCACTTTGATATATACAATGATGTACTGTGTGTGCTAGCATACTGATCCAGGGATGGCACAGAAACACAGAGGCTTGACTCGTCTTGAGTCGGGTCGCTACAGAAATGGTATTCAGAGCACATGTTGACTGTAGGACGTGACCCCTAGAAACTGGAAATTTCTTAGGAAAGGATCTCTCAAAAAAAATTCTATTTTTTCAAGAACATCCTTCATTTCTCATCTCTTCTGATTTCATCAAATGTTCTCTCTCACCTCAAATAGTTATACAATCCCCTTACCCCTTCGACCTCATGAAGAATCAACGGAATTCTAATTCAAAGTAAAGAGGATTTCACCACGCGTTTGAAGAATTGAAGCTACACCAACAGTAGACTCTCAAGACCCGAAGAACTCGAAGACCCTGAAGTGTCCAAATAATTATATGACCATTAGAAGTCCAAACCCCAGTTATATACCCACGTTAGTTACGATGATTTGTGAGCCGTCATTGGTGTGTGTTTTCCGACGGCCACAACTAAAATCTATTCTCAAAAATATTGTTGTATTGTGTGTATCTTCCTCCCTCTCTTACCCGTCTCATCCCCAAAACCTCAACCCTACCAGATGGAGTATGAAGCTGGACTTGTAGTCTCTGGACCAATGACCCAGCTGGAAGCTGAGATATGGATTCAGAACATGGAGAACCACTTCGGGAGCAACTTGATCTCAAGGAAGTATGAAGTGGAACACGCTCTCCAGTACTTTACCCAAACTGCTGCTATCTGGTGGAAAATGCACCATGCCATACAAGGATCTAGTGGAGCAGAAACCTGGGACAAATTCAAGAAGACTTTGTTAAGATCCCGACTTATTCAAAAGTGCTATGATAATCCAAAGGAGAAGACTTGTGCATGCAAGATCTGTGGAGAAATAGGACACACCCAGGAAGAACACAAGGATGGATGCACTCATTGTGAAGAAAATCACCCAGCTGAGGAGTGCCCAAGTAGTCAGGTGACTTGTTACCTTTGTGAAGGAACCACCCACTACCCAGCTCAGTGTCACATTTACCCCAAGGTGCAACAAGTTGTCAAGCAGCAGAAAGATGCAGTGAAGGAAAGCCTCAAGAAGAAGATTCTAGAAGAACCGGTGATGAACGAAAATATTGAAGACCCTGATGGACAAGGTCTGACCAGATTTTTCTCCAATGCATGTTACTCATGTGGAGAAGAAGGACATTATTCACAGGATTGCACGAAGAGAAGCCAAGAGTATCCGGAAAACTTCCCGATGGAAGAAGTGGAGTTTGATCCACTTGAAATAGAAGAACTGGCCAAAATAAAGGAGTCCGGAAAGAAGAAAAAGAACCCTCGGAAGAGCCGAATCTCTGCAGACATAGACCTAAGTCATGTCAGAGGTTACAAGTGTATAGAATTTGGCCACCACAAATATACGTGCTCAGGAAGGAAGCCGGAAATCCAAGGAGCAAAAGCAAACACTAAGACGCCTCGAGACTTGTCAGAACTCATTTGCTTTCGTTGCAAGGAAGTAGGACATTTTGCTAGCGATTGCCCACAAAGGAAGAAAGCTAAGAAGGAGTAGTTAAGTTTTGACCGCAGCAATTAGTGTAATCTGAAGGACTCTTGGTTTTCATGAGATCATGGAGTGAAATTTTTGTAACAGAAATCCCTGAGATTTTAATAACAGCATGAATAAATGGAATTTATTGTCTCATGATTGCCTATGTTGAAACTGTATGCGTTGTTTCTCTTTGAACAAAGATCTCTGAACAATTATGAGGATATGAGAAAATATGGTCTATGCAGGCATGAGTATAATTCATTTTAAGTGTGGTAGTAATCGGTACACCCACAGGATCCACTGAGTAGGAATGTGCCATAACTACCAAGGAGACATATACATTCCTCTAAGTACCTATTTACTGACACCTGCACATGACAACTCTCTACGAGTCATTCCTCAAGGGCCCAGAAACGATCATGACCCTGACCAGTGATCATGATTACCCGAAAATCCTGAAGGACATGATGAAGCACATTCATCTTGAAGGAGATGCAGTCTAAAAAGGCTACCCATTCATGGAGAATGGAGTGGAACTTTGGTACGTGGAAGTACACCTCCACCATGTGAAAGGAGTTTTTCCAAAGACTATGGGACAATACTTTTTCATTTCACGTGTACCACGAGCAACCTTCTTTGATGCTGTTCGTGAAGCTGCCATGGAAGCCATACGTCAGATTGGAGAAATACTTGAAGCAAGACTTCGTCATACCCAGGAATACCTGAGTGAAGTGCATGCGGAGATGATGGAGATGAAGCTAATGACCACCATGATGAAGAGAAAGATGGATGATTTCAAGGAGCACCTCGGAAAGTTCGAGTGGAACTAAAGTACCTCCAAGAGAGACAGATGAATAAAGTTGGCAGAAATGCTTGACCATACCGAAAAATGTGGATGGCAGCATTTGTAATAAATTACTATTGAGTTAGAATTTTGAAGAAAGCAAGGATGTAACAAAGGATTGATTATGAAATGAAAATGATTTATGGAAGAAGCTATGATGGATCAGCAAACGTTTTCTTAGGAGCATACGAAAAACCTGAGAGTTGTGAAGATACGATAGATGTTTCGTTCAGCTTGCAGAACCAATGGATTATCCGAACTTCGTTCGTGGACAAGAGACATTCTGCAACGCTTGTGAGGATGCCCAAGTGTTAGAATGCGAGATTCGCTAAACCTTATACAGAGAAATGATTTGGGTGCGGAATGGATTGATCACCATGACGACTTACTCTTATCATTTATCTTGCTATTCGGAATGGTAAATCTGAGAGACTTACCCATATAGAGAGACGACGTTCTTTGAAGCTTTTGTTTAAGCCTTAGAATGGTACAAGGAAAGCCCCAAGTACATGGCATTTGTTGTCACGCGTAGGAAATTTTATGGTGAGAATGAAACCAAGACCCCTCTCTCTGCAGGATAACCACAAATGGTAGACCACCATGAGAATCGTCGATAGGTTATTTAGAATTGACCACGAGACTGTCAGTTAAGAAGACCCAGTAACAGAAGAAGCTTATATCAACAGAGGAACCCTCAATTTTGATGGAAACGCTATGAATATAATGGGAGAGCATCACCAAAGATTTAGTATGAAGACTGTGAGAAGTCAGTTGCCAATACCCCAGAGGATCGTTAAAACATTTTGAGGGACCAGTAATCCTTATTTTGAAATGTGGTAGCATCCCACTTTGCCGGAGGTTGGATTTGTTAGAAGACCACCAAACCCTAACCTTTCTTTCTAGCCTCTTAGAATCTCGAGGGCGAGATACATTTTAAGTGTGGTAGGTTTGTAACATCCCAAATTTTGGAATGTTAATAAAATTATAAGATTGTTTGTTTGTTTGCTTGAGTGATTGAAACTTGAGTGAAATTTGAAACTTTTCAAAACTTTTGAATGAGAGGGAATAAAATGACTTTCCCCTTTTTCCTGTGAATTCAAATTCATCTTTTTTTTAAAATCAGCGAGAGGAGATAGCATGACTTCTTCAACTATAAAGAATTTGAATCAAGGTGGCATTGGAATTCCTTTCGATTTTGCTTTGCATTTTTTTTCTTCCACACTCACGGAATGCCGGAACCATATCTTGTCAAGCAAGAAAAAGAGAGGAGAAACATGACCCCCCAAAACCCGGGGATATTCTTTGAAATATTTGAGCTATGAAACCCAAGATTTATTTGAGAAAATATTTGCAAAAAGAAATAAAGAATTTAGGGATTTCCTAAAAAACATTTTTTTTCAAGTATTTATTTTGGTAGTGGAAAAATGCCCATTTTTTGGATTTATTTTTCTGAAAATTTTAATATATTATACCCCTATATTCCGAGGATATTCTATTTCCTTTTAATCGTATTAATTCCTGTAATAATAAAAAGGGAAAGAGATCTCTTATTTTAGGAATGTACTTGGGCCACGTTAGGAAACCAATCTGGCCCAATCCCACCTTCTTCTTCCTCCTCACGAGCTTCCTTCTGTGGCCATGGCAGAAGCTTCCCAGGAAGTTTCCCTCCCCCGATTTGCGGGCTACACTCCCTTCCCGAGCCTCCCACCACCCCTATAAGAACGCCCCTCCTCTCCTCGTTCCATTTTCCCCATCAGCTCGCCCTCTCCCTGCCCGTAGCCACGACGCCCCCACCATTGTTGTTCCTCCAAGGAGCCGAACAGAAGAACGCCCAGGAGCCCCTGACGCCCCCTTCCTCGCCTCCGGGACCCCCTCCGCCGTTCCCCCTCCCCGCCGGCGACCTCCCCACCTCGCCGGAGCAGCTACCTCGCCGGAGTTCTTCCTCTGTGTCACCCATGGTGAGATCCACGAAATCCCGTATTGCAGTTTTTTCAGAAAATTGCAATATTATAAAATTCATATCTATTAGTGTGTAACCCCAAATTAGATGATTCTTTTTGAGTTGGATCACAAATTTTATGCAATTTCTGTAGATATATAATTTGTCTATGTTTGGATTTATAAAAATTGAGTTAGATCAGATTTGAATTAAATCTTGTTTTGCTTATTTCGGGAGTTTAAAAAAGATTTTAATTTGATTCTTTTTGCTGCTGTTTCCTATTGATCATATCTTTCAGTAGTTTAAGTTTAAAAAAAAATTAAATAATTTTACTTGGGTTTTAAGCAAAACAGATTCTGTTTTAGCCTTTTTTGTTTTCTTGCTATTTCTTTTGTATTAATTGTTCTTAATTTGTTTTTTTTGTAATTGTGACAAGTTATATTTTGTTTTCTGATATTTACCAGTAACTTTTCAACAACAACAAAATTTTATTTTCTTTATTTTTATTTGTTTGCATGGAATCAATTCTAGTTCTATACTAACTTGCGAATTGATTGCATTGCTAGTTTGATTTCCTATTTTGAAAATACTCATAAAAAATATTGTTTTGTAGATTTTACTTCTGTTATCTTAGTTATTTTATATTTTGTTTTCTGTTATTTTTTCTATTTTAGTGTTTTATTTTCAGTTAGAACAAAAACTATATAGTGTTTGATGTAGTAGAAGGCTTCCTAGCTTCTTTGAAGTTTCCTTTGGATTTTTATCCGCTCTCTCTTATTGATTTTTGATTGCATAAACTTTTATTGCTGTTTGTTAATTGATTGCTAGAATGATTGCTAGTGTGAGTTCTTATGTGAATACTATGTTTGATTATATAGATTTCATCGGAGAGTGACGAATAGTTCTATCACGTATTTCCCAAGAACGAAAATTCTTCTTCGTCAACATCACCAGGCAAGTCATTTGATCATGTATCACCTATGTTTTATGCATCGTAGTTCTACCATCCTATGCCTAATTGCATGCTGCTTAGGTACTTGGAAATTTTAGTATAGATTGTAGTATTATGTGGTAGGCACACAACAACCCCGATACTTGGCCCCGGGACGACAAATTTCATATTGCTATGCTTGAGTAGACGGGATTTCGGTTGAGTGCATAACACGAGTGATGCGAGGTTGATTAAATAATCAAGACCGGTTAATACAAGATTTTCAAGACCTCGGACGCAATGCAACTCTAGGAGAAGGACGGTTGATCGGCTCCCTGGAGAACCCAGTGGATGACCCGGGATGCTGGAGAGGCCATGACATCCTGCGGAAAGCTTCACCCAGGCTCAAAGAGACGGACGGATATTTTCAAGACCCAAGGCTTACCTGCACAGCCACAAGTCATTATGGGCTCTGGCTTGGTTGGACAACGCGGCGACTCTGGACAGGCGGTGCTAGCAGATGTAGAAGAACGGTAGGATTGGATGGGCATCGACAGGGATTCAGATGGACCCGTTGAAAGACCATGTTTTGATCATCCGGTCTTCAAACACCCTGAAGTGCGAGGACATACACGGAGGCGATCAAATCTTGTGGGGAACGTGTGCAAAACTCTGCAGAGTACTCAAACCTAATCGATTAGCCGTGTCCACGGTCATGGACAACTTGAGCCAAAGGAACTGAAGTTATCTGGATTTCTCAACACCACTAAATATATTTGATGAGGGTAATTATTGACAACTCGGGTACGAGGATTGGTTGGCGGAACCATCTCGTTAACAACAAAAAAATGTAGTAATATTTTGCTTCCAGCCCTCTTGTTATAGGAGAAAATTGGCTTTATGCAAAACTTATAGCCCCACCTGCCAAATATGCATGTAGAGATAGTTGATTATTATTTTTACTCCTCTCTTTGATGACTTGCCGGCATATTCAATATACTGACCTACACGGCTACAACGTCTTATGTTGCAGATATTTTTCTTCGACGAGTAAGAGTACGATTCAGGGTTACGGTCTACACTCAACTTGCCGTTGGTGTTTATTGGGACTCCACTCCCTTGACTGCTTCCGCTGAAATATTTAAGGTATATATCAGTTTTACGCTATTTACATGTGATTGCACTTTGATATATACATTGATGTACTGTGTGTGCCAGCATCATGATCCAGGGATGGCACAGAAACACAGAGGCTTGACTCGTCTTGAGTCGGGTCGCTACATAGGGAATCCGACGAGATCGCGAGCCTCGTGATTGAGGATTTCTATGCGGCTTGTGGTAATTTGTGATGGACTAGTTGGAGCACCCCTGCAGGGTTAAATCTTTTCGGAAAGCCGTGCCCGCGGTTATGTGGCAGCGTGGAAACTTTGTTTAACACTGGGTCTAGATAACTTGAAGTTAATTAATTAAAATATGCCAACTGTGTGCGTAACCGTTACTGTCTCTTTCGTGAGTTCCTTCTCCGATCGAGGACACGGTGGGGTTATGTCTGACGTAGGTAGGTGTTCAGGATCATTCATTTTATCATCAGTAGACACGTCCGTTATGCGTAGATCTTCCCCCTCTTATTTCTTGTACTCGTAAGTTTAGCCACCAAATATATGCTTAGCCGCTGTTGCAACCTCACCACTTAACCATGCCTCACCCAGTAAGCTTTGCTAGTCTTGATACCTTTGGAAATGAGATTGTTGAGTCCCCTGTGGCTCACATATTACTACAACACCAGTTGCAGGTACAGGTAAAGGTTACTTACGCGAGCGCGTTGACTGTTCATTTGGAGTTGCTTCTTCTTCTTCTTCTTCATCGATATAGGATGGGTTCCGGGCCGGCAGCCTGGGATAGCAAGGATAGACGTCATTCTTCTTTTCTCGTTTGTTTTTGTCCGTAGTCGGACCCTGCTCTTACTCTTGATGATTATGTAATGTAGTGATGTGACTCTGATGTAGCTTGTGGCGAGTGTAAGCCAATTCTATTTATATATCTCTTCTTTTCAGTACATGTACTTGTAACGATATCCATTCTTGCGACACGACGAGATGCGCTTCTATCCCTGACGAGGCCTTCGTGCCAAATTGAGGATAGGGTCGCATCTTGGGCGTGACATGGTGTCATAGCCGTGACCTATTTGATATGGTGCATGCTATGATGTCTCTTATCGAATTACCACTATCATTTATGGGTTATGCATTAGAGACAACCGCATTCACTTTAAATAGGGCACCGCGTAAATCCGTTGAGATGACATAGTATAGACTGAGGTTTAGAGAAATCTAAGTTGTCGTTTCTTGAAAGTTTGGGGCTGCGATGCTTATGTGAAAAAGTTTCAGTCTGATAAGCAAGAACCCAAAGCGGATAAATGCATCTTCATAGGATATCCAAAATAGTTGGATACATCTCCTATCTCAGATCCGGAAGCAAAGTGTTCGTTTCTAGAATACGGATCATTTCTCGAGGAAAGGTTTATCTCGAAGAATTGAGTGGGAGGGTGGTAGAACTTGATGAGGTTATTGAACCATCACTTCAACCAGTGTGTAGCAGGGCACAGGAAGTTGTTCCTGTGGCGCCTACACCAATTGAAGTGGAAGCTGATAATGGTGATCATTAAGCATTGGATCAAGTTACTGCAAACCTCGTAGGACGACAAGGTCGCATACTACTACAGAGTGGTACGGTAACCCTGTCTTGGAGGTCATGTTGTTGAACAACAATGAACCTACGAGTTACGGAGAAGCAATGGTGGGCCCGGATTCCGACAAATGGCTGGAGGCCATGAAATCCGAGAGAGAATCCATGTGTGAGAACGAAGTGTAGACTTTGGGAGAACTACTTGATGGTCGTAGGACTATTAAGTAAAGATGGATCTTTAAAAGGAAGACAGACGATGATGGTGATAAGTCACTATTGAAAGAAGCTCGACTTGTCGCAAAGATGTTTTCGACAAGATCAAAGAGTTGACTATGATGTGACTTTCTCACTCGTAGCGATGCTAAAATTCTGTTGGAATTATGTTAGTAGTTGCTGCATTATTTGTGAAATATTGCACATAGGAAGACAAAACATTGTTTCCTCGACGGTTTCCTTGAGGAAAGATTGTATGTGATACAATCAGAAGGTTTTGTCGATCCTAAGGATACTAACAAGTATGCAAGCTCCAGCGATCCTTTTATGGACTGGTGCAAGCATCTTTTGGAATATACGCTTTGATGACATGATCAAAGCTTTTGGGTTTGTACAAGGTTTATGAGAAACTTGTATTTCCAAAGAAGTGAGTGGGAGCACTATAGAATTTCTGATAAGTATATGTGGTTGACATATTGTGGATCAGAAGTAATGTAGAATTTCTGTAAAGCATAAAAGGTTGTTTGAAAGGAGTTTTTCAAAGGAATACCTAGATTGCGCTACTTGAACATTGAGCATCAAGATCTATGGAGATAGATCGAAACACTTAATAGATGTTTCAACAAGATGCATGCCTTGACAAGTTTTTGAAGGAGTTCAAAATAGATCAGCAAAGAAGGAGTTCTTGGTTGTGTTGTAAGGTGTGAATTTGAGTAAGACTCAAAAACCTGACCCCGGCAGAATAAAGAGAATAGGCGAAGGTCGTCTTCTATACCTTAGCCGTAGACTCTAAAGTATGCCATGCTGAGTACCGCACCTGATGTGTGCCTTGCTACAAGTCTGTTAAGAGGTACACAGAGTGATCCAGGATTGAATCATTGATCAGCGGTCAAAGTTGTCCTTAGTAACTAATGGACTAAGGATTTTTTTTTTCTCGGTTATGGAGGTGGTTAAAGAGTTCGTCGTAAAGGGTTACGTCGATGCAAGCTTTGACACTAATCCGAATAACTATGAGTAGTGAAACGGATTCGTATAGTAGAGTAGATATTTGGAATATTTCCGAATAGCACGTAGTAGCAGCATCTATAAGATGACATAAAGATTTGTAAAGAACACACGGATCTGGAAGTTTCAGAACTGTTGACTAAAACCTCTCTCACGAGCAAGACGTGATCAGACCCCAGAACTATATGGGTGTCGGATTCATTGAAATCACATGGTGATGTGAACTAGATTATTGACTCTAGTGCAAGTGTGAGACTGTTGAAAATATGCCCTAGACGCAATAATAAATTAGTTATTATTATATTTCCTTGTTCATAATAATCGTTTATTATCCATGCTAGAATTGTATTGATCGGAAACTCAAATACATGTGTGGATACATAGACAACACACTGTCCCTAGTGTGCCTCTAGTTGACTAGTTCGTTGATCAAAGATGGTCAAGGTTTCCTGGCCATAGGCAAGTGTTGTCACTTGATAACGGGATCACATCATTAGGAGAATCATGTGATGGACAAGACCCAAACTATGAACGTAGCATATTGATCGTGTCGTTTTATTGCTATTGTTTTATGCGTGTCAAGTATTCGTTCCTATGACAATGAGATCATATAACTCACTGGCACCGGAGGAATACCTTGTGTGCATCAAACGTTGCAACGTAACTGGGTGACTATAAAGGTGCTCTACAAGTATCTCCGAAGGTGTCCGTTGAGTTAGTATGGATCAAGACTGGGATTTGTCACTCCGTGTGACGGAGAGGTATCTCGGGGCCCACTCGGTAATACAACATCACACACAATCCTTGCAAGCAATGTGACTAAGTGTAAGTCACGGGATCTTGTATTACGGAACGAGTAAAGAGACTTGCCGGTAACGAGATTGAAATAGGTATGTGAATACCGACGATCGAATCTCGGGCAAGTAACATACCGAAGGACAAAGGGAATGACATACGGGATTATATGAATCCTTAGCACTGAGGTTCAACCGATAAGATCTTCGGAGAATATGTAGGATCAAATATGGGCATCCAGGTCCCACTATTGGATATTGACCGAGGAGTGTCTCGGGTCATGTCTACATAGTTCTCGAACCTGCAGGGTCTGCACACTTAAGGTTCGGTGACGTTTCGGTATAGTTGAGTTATAGGTGTTGGTAACCGAAAGTTGTTCGGAGTCCCGGATGAGATCCAAGATGTCACGAGGAGCTCCGGAATGGTCCGGAGGTAAATATTGATATATAGGAAGTCCTGTTTTGGTCACCAGAAAAGTTTCGGGCTCATCGGTAGTGTACCGGGAGTGCCGGGAGGGGTGCCGGGGACCATCGGGAGGGGTGTCACGCCCCAAGGGGTCTCATGGGCTATGGAAAGAGATAAACCAGCCCCTAGTGGGCTGGAATAAGTTCCCACTAAGGCCCATAAGGTTTGAGAAGGAAAAAACACAAGGTGGAAAGAGTTTCCAAGTGGGAAGGTGGAATCCTACTCCAAGTAGGATTGGAGTAGGACTCCTCCACCTCCAATTTCGGCCAAACCATGAGGGTTTGAGGCTGCCTCGTCCCCTCCCTCCCTCCTATATATACTAGAGGTATTGAGGGTTTTTGAGACACAACTTTGCCACGGCAGCCCGACCACATACCTCCACGGTATTTCCTCTAGATCGTATTTCTGCGGAGCTCGAGCGGAGCCCTGCTGAGTTAGATCACCACCATCCTCCGGAGCGCCGTCACGCTGTCGGAGAACTCATATACCTCTCCGTCTCTCTTTCTGGATCAAGAAGGCCGAGATCATCGTCGAGCTGTACGTGTGCTGAACGCGGAGGTGATGTCCGTTCGGCACTAGATCGGAACGGATCGTGAGATGGATCGCAAGACGGTTCGTGCAACGGATCGCGAGACGGTTCGTGGGACGGATCACGGGACGGATCGTGGGACGGATCGCGGGACGGTTCGTGGGGCGGTTCGAGGGACGTGAAGACGTTCCACTACATCAACCGCGTTTCTTAACGGTTCCTACTGTGCGATCTACAAGGGTACGTAGATCCAAATCTCCTCTCGTAGATGGACATCACCATGATAGGTCTTCGCGCGCGTAGGAAATTTTTTATTTCCCATGCGACGTTCCCCAACACAGCTCACAAGGGCTAATCATGGAAGCACAAGATTGGAGAGAAGACATCACATAGCTACTGGTCATGGACTCATGGTCTAAGGAGGACTACTCACAACACGTCCGGGAAGCGTCCATGGCGGTGGAGAAGCTCCCGGAGGTCAATCCTCCCTCCGGCAGGGTGCCAGGAAGAGGTCTCATGACGCTCCCGATCTCAGAAGCGCTGTGGCGGCAGAACGATGGAGAAATTCGCTATTCTGGATATGATGGATGGTTTTCCGGTTGGAGGGGTAAATATAGGCTAAAGGAGGGCGTCATAGGGCGTGGGGCCCACCCAGGCGGCCTGTGGGCGCGGCTAGGGGCCAGGCCGCGCAGGGAGGCCGCCTGGGCAGCCCCTGGATCCCCTCTGGCCCACCTTTGGTGCTCCGGAAGCTTCCGTCACGCTAATTTTTATTATATTTTTCTCAGGATTTTTGGGGCTCTGGAAATTTGGGTAAAAACCCCTGCAAAAAAGACATCGGCAGACAGAAACTGGCACTGGGTGCACTGAGTTAGTAGGTTAGTCCAAATATGTGTAAAAAAGATATAAAAGTGTAGCAAAACATATAACAATGTCACCCAAAAGATCATGGAACAAGCGGAAATTATAGATACGTTTGGGACGTATTAGCGATCGGCTATTCGAGGGAGATCGGACGAGGAGAAGACGGATCATGCAGACGTGGTGCCCCAACTCTACTTCCGCTGCACGGCATTACGCATCTAGTGGTAACGATTTGTAATCCACCTCCATACCATGTTCATAGTTGTTTTGCATGTAGGAATTTTTTAATTTGCATGCGATGCGCCTACTGTAGAACCCAACAAATCCCCCCCCCCTTGGCGGCTTCCCTCTCTCCCTTCTGTTTCCTCCTTCGTCCTAGTTTCGCAGCGCTCGGCGAAGCCATGCTGAAGTAGCTCCACCACCACTGACGCCATGATGTCGTGTCGCCGGAGATCCCATCTACTACTCTGCACTCGCTCGTTGGATCAAGGAGGCGGAGACGTCATCGAACTGCACGTGTGCTGAACATGGAGGTGTCGTCCATTTGGCACTGGATCGAGACGGATCGCGATTGGATCATAAAGACGTACGACTACATTAACCGCGTTATATACGCTTCCGCTTAGCGATCTACAAGGGTAAGTAGATACACTCCCCCTCTCGTAGGTATACATCTCCATGGATAGATCTTGTGTGTGTGCAGGAAAATTTTTGTTTCCCATGCAACGTTCCCCAACACTCATAGAGGTTTGGGTGGACACAGGGAGGGGTCAGACAAGCTGAGGAGGTGAGTCGCCGCCGCCATGGACTGTCGGCCGATGAAGGAGCTTCGCTTACCTCATCATCGGTGCCGATGCGCTTTGGTGGGAAAGATCAAAAGAGGGGAGAAGGGTGGCGGGGCTTCACACGATGAGAGGAGAGGGTTAAATAGAGCGACCGAATCGGCGGGAGGTGAGCCAAAATCCTCTTGCCGGTTTATCGGAGATTCGTGCGAGCTCGCGCCATCTTCCTAGTCGCACGAGGTCAATGTCGTGTTCCCCTCCTTTGCCTCGCACGAGCGAGACTCTGGAGAAATTGCCGATCTAAGCTTAGGTCACGGGCCTGGCTAGGAGTGCTTTAAAGTTCATGCTATGCAAGACGAACAGTGTATGCAGGCCAACTACACAGCCCGATTCCTGCCCCGTGCGGGCATGTTTGGGCCTTATGCGGGCAACCAAACGCGCCCTATGTGATAACGGACGGTAATCGAATTTTAGCGCCCGTGGTTGGCATCTGCAGTGTAGATGCCCTTTAAAGTCAGACCCGCGAACCTCCCATAATAGTTTGGACCCTGCGATTCGGACCGTAGAATCCATTCAACGTGGTTTTGTATCGGTCCGTGGAGTGGTCCGAACGTGATTTCTCCCGCAAACCGAAGACAAACGTGGAGAGGTTTTCGGGAGTCCGGACCGCTACTTCGCATGGTTATGACCGCCCTGGCCCATCAAGAAAACACCATCCACCTTTTTCACACTTTTCATCCCACGCGCCGCGTCGCATTCATGTCGGCCCAGAGCATCCAACAACCATCATTTAAACCGTGATTTGATCGGAAGGGAAGGCAACACAGACGGACGCGGCCTCACAGGCCTCGCCGCTTCAATGCGGACGCCGCTCCCAAAGAACCAACCTTGGTAGCTGCGCCGCACATAAGCGGGCAAACATCTCCACTCTCTGGTCTAGCTGTGACTATTTAAGCCACGCTCTGGAGCCGTCCAGAGCACCAAACCTTCCTTCTCTCTCCCCCTCCCCACGTATTTCCTTCTTTGCATCCTCTCTGAGTTAAGCCAGCGGAGATGCCGAAGTCCTGGTTCTCCGCACCGACACGCGACCTCTGTGGGAGCTCGTCATCTGGCGGATCATGGCCCCGCCGTCCTCGGTCACCAGGGCCATCTGCATCCAAGACGGCGGGCTCCTCTCGCAAGGAGGACATGCCATCAGCTCCGATGACGAGGAGGAGCAGCCACAGCAGTGTCCATGTTTGCTATCGGAGACGTCTGTGATGGAATTCGCCCGTCAGATGGAGATCATGATGGAGCGTTCGCTTCGTCACATAAGAACGGCACCACCATCACCGGCGCGCGTGAAGGACGAGTCACCGTCCCCGCTGTGTGTGTGCATCAAGAACGAGCTTGCATCCTTGCTCCAGCCAGTCAACGATGACCTGTTGGAAATATGCCCTAGAGGCAATAATAAATTAGTTATTATTGTATTTCTTTGTTCATGATAATCGTTTATTATCCATGCTATAATTGTATTGATTGGAAACACAACACTTGTGTGGATACATAGACAAAACACTGTCCCTAGTAAGCCTCTAGTTGACTAGCTCGTTGATCAAAGATGGCCAAGGTTTCCTGGCCATAGGCAAGTGTTGTTACTTGATAACGGGATCACATCATTAGGAGAATCATGTGATGGACTAGACCCAAACTAATAGACGTAGCATGTTGATCGTGTCATTTTGTTGCTACTGTTTTCTGCGTGTCAAGTATTTGTTCCTATGACCATGAGATCATATAACTCACTGACACTGGAGGAATGCTTTGTGTGTATCAAACGTCGCAACATAACTGGGTGACTATAAAGATGCTCTACAGGTATCTCCGAAGGTGTTAGTTGAGTTAGTATGGATCAAGACTGGGATTTGTCACTCCGTGTGACGGAGAGGTATCTCGGGGCCCACTCGGTAATACAACATCACACACAAGCCTTGCAAGCAATGTGACTTAGTGTAAGTTGCGGGATCTTGTATTACGGAACGAGTAAAGAGACTTGCCGGTAAACGAGATTGAAATAGGTATGCGGATACTGACGATCGAATCTCGGGCAAGTAACATACCGAAGGACAAAGGGAATGACATACGGGATTATATGAATCCTTGGCACTGAGGTTCAAACGATAAGATCTTCGTAGAATATGTAGGATCCAATATGGGCATCCAGGTCCCGCTATTGTATATTGACCGAGGAGTCTCTCGGGTCATGTCTACATAGTTCTCGAACCCGCAGGGTCTGCACACTTAAGGTTCGACGTTGTTTTATGCGTATTTGAGTTATATGGTTGGTTACCAAATGTTGTTCGGAGTCCCGGATGAGATCACGGACGTCACGAGGGTTTCCAGAATGGTCCGGAAACGAAGATTGATATATAGGATGACCTCATTTGGTTACCGGAAAGTTTTTGGAGTTACCGGGAATGACGAATGGGTTCCGAGTGTTCACCGGGGGGGCAACCCACCCCGGGGAAGCCCATAGGCCTTGGGGGTGGCGCACCAGCCCTTAGTGGGCTGGTGGGACAGCCCAAGGAGGCCCTATGCGCCATAGGAAGAAAATCAAAGAGAAAAGGGAAAAAAGGAGGAGGTGGGAAAAGGGGGAAGGACTCCTCCTTCCAAACCTAGTTGGATTCAGTTTGGAAGGGGAGGACTCCCCCCCTTGGCTCGGCTGAACCCCTTGGGGCTCCTTGAGCCCCAAGGCAAGGCCCCCCCTCTTCCCCCTATATATACGGAGGTTTTAGGGCTGATTTGAGACAACTTTTGCCACGGCAGCCCGACCACATACCTCCACAGTTTTACCTCTAGATCGCGTTTCTGCGGAGCTCGGACGGAGCCCTGCTGAGATTAGATCACCACCAACCTCCGGAGCGCCGTCACGCTGCCAGAGAACTCATCTACCTCTCCGTCTCTCTTGCTGGATCAAGAAGGCCGAGATCATCGTCGAGTTGTACGTGTGCTGAACGCGGAGGTGCCGTCCGTTCGGCACTAGATTAGAGCGGATCGTGGGACGGATCGCGGGGCGGATCGAGGGACGTGAGGACGTTCCACTACATCAACCGCGCTTCTTAACGCTTCTGCTGTGCGATCTACAAGGGTACGTGGATCGGAAATCCCCTCTCGTGGATGGACATCACCATGATAGGTCTTCGTGCGCGTAGGAATTTTTTTGTTTCCCATGCTACGTTCCCCAACATGACCCGACGTCCCCGTCGCGCAACCTCGGCCTTCACATCGGTGATCGCATCAAGCAGGAGCCTCTGTCCCCTAGCGCATCTGCCCTGTGACGTTTGAGCCGTCGATGCCACCGCACAGACGCTACACGCGGATCGACTCGCCATCGTCGCCACCACCCCGAGGGGGTGCTTCCCCCGATCGCCAAGGCATGTCGCCGAATCCTCCACTACCTGGGAGACGGAGGCTTCGGCGGTGCCTTCGGCTCTCAGGTTGTGGTATCCGAGGCCAAGCGTGCGGTGCGACATCACACGAGGTACGACCGGCGCGATGTCGGTCGCGGCTCCACATTCGCCAAGACGGATGTGGCGTCAGAATAGGTCCGCAATGACACGGACCTCACCGGCTAGGGCGCTCGACCGGTCCATGACCACAGTGGAAACGGTCGACAAGCGTCGTCGCCGCCTTGACGGCGAACTCGCCAAGATCTACGAGGAGTGGTCGCTTGCGATTCCTCTGCCAACGTCGGTCATGTCAAGGCCGCCGCCAGGGCTCCGAAAGCCACACCGTGAGTGGTTGTGGCGGCACTCCGCACGACGCAGAAAGAGGCGAAGCGACTCCTCCGCGAGCGGCAGGGAGTTGTCGTACAAGGTTGCCGTTGTGGCTCCGTGAGCGGCAGGCAGCCGTCGTACAAGGCTGTCGCGGCTCTTTGGCGTCATTTTGTTGCTGGAGGGACCATGACAACAACGACGACGGCACGAGTAGAGAAGGTGGTGCGGCTGGGCAGGGCGACCACGCGTATGAGATGGTCTTTCGATATAGGGTTTAGATTGTTTGCTTGTTCTTTTAGTTAAACGATTGAAATATCGATCATTTTATGTAAATTATCTTCGAACTTGAATGAAAGTCACCCTTTTGATCAAATTTTGTGAGGTTGGTACTAATTGTTGTTGTTGTGATCATCTATATTCCAATTGTTGTTGTAATTTTTTTTTCTCTATGAGTTGATGATAAGCCACAACTAGAAGTCTACTTCTACATTTTGCTGCTGGTGCAATCCACGCAAATCTCCACAATTAGTAGCTTCTACAACGTCGCGGAGCACACCTAAATAGTGGAGAGGGGTCGTTGGGCAAGATACGTAGGGTGCCATGAAGAAAGCCTTCAGCGCTACTCCAGTCCAAGTTCCAACACCGGCCCCGTTCCCATTTTTCGTGAACCCAACAACGTCCTCGTTTGCATAACAGATCGAGCATCCAAATCCACATGCGTGGCACCGTAGCATAAGAAGTGTAGAACACTCAACACTCGTTCAAATTCAAATTTGCATGTGTGTGGCTGCCCTCTTCGACGCGAAACGAGATGCCGATCGTGAAAACCAATCCGAACTCCAACACAGCCGACAGCATACAAAACCGAGCGCCTTCACCACAGCAACTTGGGCTCCGCAATGAAACAGACAACAGCATACAAAACCGAGCGCCTTCACCACAGCAACTTGGGCTCCGAAATGAAACAAAGATGGGCACGGCGGGAAACCGACACCCGTGGCTCCCAAGCCTTGAACAACTTGCCGACAGAAACTGGTGCGTGCGTATGTGGTACAGAAAATACAGAGAAATTCCGAGGCAGACGCCACTGCAGATACTTCAATAATACAATGAACAGGTTCTGCTGAATAGTCTCCATTTAACTCCTCCACGGCAACCTCCCCCCCCCCCCCCCCCCCCCAAGATGTACGCAACAAAAAAATCGGGAGTACGTATGTGCAACGCAATCATTTGGGATGGATGGCCAAGAATACAGAACTAACAAAATTCTACTACTACAGTAGTACTCTAGTAGTATTCCATTCGAACTCATATCTGTTCTGAGTCGAACTAAATAGCTGGACCCCGGAAAACAAAGTAAAATGGCTGGAGATACATACATAGTCGATGCAACAACCACCCATATATGGTCCAGGAGCATGGAGCAAACATTACATTTCATCGACAGAAAGCGAAAGCAACATACTACTAGTACTAATTACACGCCTACATTTGGATTCCTTCCGTTGGCATACTTTTCTTCAAGGCCATACAAACCATCTACCCTGCGTCCCTACCGGAATCAATGGCACGGCCCACAGACAGCTAGAACAACCAAGAACACCGCCGCTAGCTAGCTATGCCCCAACTCCCACTTGTCCTCCATTGCCGACCGACTGGAGCGCACAGCAACTCCAGATCACAGTGGCGCTGGAGGCGTCGGCAACAAGCGGTTCAGCCATCAAAATCAGCACTCCAGATTTACCCCATTAGCTTAGCTTGTGTTAACTTGTGGCGTAAACTGGCCATGATTCTACCTAGGACCTTCCCTGCCTAGAGCTCGGCGAGTCATGGAAAGGGGCCGACGTGTTATGCTCTGCGGTTTACCTTAGACTTAGACACTGCTCCCTTGATCGGAGGTGTCGTCGTAGTAGTACGGCAACAGCTTGCCGTCCTTGTCCAGCCTCGGCCTCGGGTCGGCGCGCACCTCTTGCAGCATCTTCACCACCCTCCGCATCGCCGGGCGGTTGATCGGCAGCGAGCTCGCGCAGATGAGGCCGATGTTCAGGACCCTGCTGATCTCCTCCTTGAAGGCCATGTCAAGCCGGCTGTCCAGGACCGGCTCTACTCCTTTCTGATCAATGGTGCTGCACACCCACTTCACCAGGTCCTTCTCGCCGAACTCGGGGTCGACCGGTGGTTTCCCGGTCACGAGCTCCAGGAGGACCACGCCAAAGCTGTATATGTCGCTCTTCTCGTTCACACGGAGCGTGTACGCGTACTCTGCACAAAGTAGAGCAACTTTTGATCAGACTTACGTGTACGCATATCAAACGACTTATATAACTGAACTTGTGAAACATTCAGAAACTCTCACCAGGAGCAATGTATCCACATGATCCAGCGATCACCGACATGGACTTGGGCGCCCGGCCAGCCATCTCCACCACCTTGGCAACACCGAAATCTGCAACACAAGCACTGAACTCTGCATCCAAGAGGATATTGTTCGACTTGACATCCCTGTGGACGATGGCTGGCACGCAGTCCTGGTGCAGGTAGGATAGGCCCTCAGCTGCATCCAGCGCAATCTTGTACCGCGTAGGCCAATCCAGCAAACCAGCCTTGCTACTATGAAGCACGTCCCCGAGGCTACCATTGGGCATGTACTCGTACACCAGCATCTTGGAGTCATTGTGCGTGCAGCAGCACAAGAGCTTGACGATGTTCTTGTGTCGAATCTTGCCAAGCGTCCTCACCTCGGCCTCGAAGCTGTTGTCTGCCGCCGACCCCTCGCCGTCGATGTCCTTCTTCGCCGCGCCGCCCCACAGCTTCTTGACGGCGACCACTTCGCCATTGCCGAGCACCGCCTTGTAAACCTTCCCGGATGCACCACTGCCAATGACATTATCCTCATCAAGGCAGTCCAGGATATCATGCTCACTAAATGACACCTTGTGGAAGGATGTCAATATCCATTTTGAGCGCTCCACTCTCAGCTTCGCTTTGTTGAAGCTCCGGTACCTCCAGTAGAACCATGCGACGCCGGCGACCAAGACAACAGCCGCAAATATGAATATCGACCGCATCATCCAGACAATCGCAGAGTGGTTCCCTGAACTTGCTTCCGAAGCAGAACACAAACCGGCAATGTCTCCACAGAGCCCTGGATTGCCCAAGAAGCTGCTGCGGTATGCTTCCGTTGCATACTGCGCTGGAAGCTGGCCACTGAGCTGGTTGTTAGAAACGTTGAACTGATTCAGCTTCAGGTTCTCCAGTTGAGCAGGTACTTGGCCGGTGAGACGGTTGCCGGAGAGGTCAAGGTAGTTGAGCACCGGCAAGTCACCCAGCTCCGGTGGTATGGCTCCGGTAAAGCCATTGTCGGCAAGGTTGAGCTCGCTAAGCTGCTTCCAAGAACGGATTCCCCGGAGCAACTGACCAGATAGCGAGTTGTTGTGGAGCACGAGCCGGCCGAGCTCCGCGAGGCTGCCAAGAGACGAGGGAAGAGGCCCTGAGAGCATGTTGCCGTCTGCCGATAGCTCGTACAGCTTGGCGACGGATCCAATTTCCGAGGGGATGCTCCCGGTTAGCCGGTTGTTGGAGATAACCAGCTTGGACAGGTTGGCCGCGCCGGCGATGACAGGGGAGATCTCCCCGGCAAGCTGGTTGTCGTTGAGCTCCAGAAGCGCCAAGTGCGGCAGGCCCCAGACCGCGCCGGGCACATCGCCGTCGAGCCTATTCTTGGAGAGCCGCACCCGTCGCAGCCTATGGCATCGCCCGAGCCCCTCGGGGATGCGCCCGGTAAGCGCATTATTGAGCATCAACAGCTCCTCCAGCTCGCCGCGGTCGCATATGCCCCTTGGGATCTCGCCGGAGATGGAGTTGTCGGACAAGTCCAGGCACACCAGTGGCGTGTTCTTACCGAGGTCGGCCGGCAGCGTGCCGTTCAGCCGGTTCGAGAACAGGCGCAGCTCAACGAGCGAGGACGCCTTCGCCGCGGAGTCCGGCACGGGCCCCGTGAGCGAGTTCAAGTACAGGTGCAGGCTCTCCAGCTTTGGCGCCTCGAACAGGTCATCCGGGATGGCGCCACCGAGGCGGTTCATGGAGATATCTATGCTCCTGAGCTCTGCGAGCTTGCCGAATCCCTTCGGGATTGTGCCGGAGAGCGAGTTGTTGTACAGCTCGATCTGAACGGCGCTTGTCAGACCGGCAAGCCCCGGTGGTATCGGGCCGGTGAGCGCGTTCAACGACAGGTCGAGGTCGGTGAGGTTGGCGAGCCGGCCGAGAGACGCCGGGATGGAGCCGACGAGGTTGCAGCTGGCGAGCCAGAGCACGCGCAGCGCGGTGAGGTCGCCGAGCTCGGCCGGCACTGGACCGGGAGCGAAAGGGTTGTAGGACATGTTGAGCTCCCGGAGCGTGGAGATGCGGCCGAGGAACGCCGGGACCTCGCCGCCGAGCAGGTTGTTGACGAGCGAGAGCGACTGGAGCTTCTTGAACGTGCCGAAGGAGTCCGGGATGGGCCCGGAGAAGTTGTTGGCCTCGAGGCTGAGGTAGACGAGCTCCGGGAGCTCGGCTAGCGCGTCGGGGAGCGGCCCGACGAGCGTGTTCATATACAGGTCGAGGCGCACCAGCGCCTTGCATCCGGCGACGGCCTTGGCGATGTCGGGGCCGATGTAGTTCTCCCTGAGGTTGAGGGACTGGAGCCGCGGGAGGCGGCAGAGCGCGGCCGGGAAGGAGCCGGTGAGGTTGGCGTTGGGGAGCGAGACCTCCGTGACGGCGCCGTCGACGCAGGAGACGCCCGTCCAGCCGCAGGGCGTGGCGTCGCGGGGGTTCCAGTCCGCGAGCGCGGAGGCGGTGAGCGCGCGCTTGGCGTCAAGCAGGTAGAGGCCGTCCTGGTTGAGCCCGAGCGCCGGGGTCACCATCAAGGCGGCATTGGCCGCCACGGCGAGCAGCAGGAGGGGGAGGAAGGCGGCCATGGTGGTCTCGTCTCGGCTGCGTCGGCGATGGGACGGTTCTTTGGCTGGGCGCGCTCGAGGTGCGTCGGGGTCAGAAGAAGGACGGCGACATGGGCGTCGGCATTGGCGACGGCGAGTGTGCGGGGGGGACGAGTTGGTGGGTGCTGTTATTGAGATGGAGATGGATGGGGGAGAGGACAAGCGAGGCGAGTGGGGGTAGCTGAGCAAGCTGAGCAGAGCAGAGCAGAAGCGAGCTGAGCTGAGGCTGAGCACGCACAGTTTACTAGGCGGAGACCCGGTATCGAGTAGAGTGGGGGAGTGGATGGAAGCTGTCCATTTTAAAACGTTTTCGTTCTTGGGAGGGGAATCCCCATCCTCGGCGAGGAGAGGCAAAATCCACAAAATTGACCCGTAAACGAAACAAATTCACAAACTAAATTACGTTTAAAATAAATTCATTCAGTCGATCCTTTTATGTGGCGTCCGACAGTCGGACGTCACACTACACTATGTAACGCCTAGCATATGGGCATTGCACTTCTTGCCAACGTGACACCCGGGGCTACACTACTGATTATGTGGCGCCTAAGAGTAAGGAGCCACACTACATTGTGTGGCGCCTGACTGTAAGGAGTCACACTATCTTATATTAAAACTGATGTAACTTTTAATCCGTACATCCGATGAAAACGTGCCGTATATGAATATTGTGTAACTTTTCGTGTTCTATGCAATGATGACATTTTCAGCTATATTAGGATTTTTTTAATGAAAAATATGTTATAAAAATACATCATAATATAACTAACCATATTTTTAAGACTTAAATTTGACATGATGATTGCCATTGACCTATAACTCTTATGTATTTGAATCCTACATGAGTTTTGCACTACATAATGTGTACGTCCAGTCATGCATATGCTTTCCATGTTAGTCATCTTTAACATGTTCATGTCTTGCATCTAAGTGACTAACATGATATAAATAAAATTTCATTACAGAAAGCTACATTTTATGAGATCCATAGTAAATCTAGTGAAAGAAGACCCAGTATGTCTTGAGCAAGAAGAATCACGAAGCCCATCAATCCATCACATGCAGCATGTCTTGTGTTTTTGTTTGTCCCCTTACATATTGTAATATATAGGATAACACGTACCTTGCAAAATTCAAAAAAGGCTTCTCTGAGTAAAAACCAAGATTTTAGTCGGAGAAGCCTTTTTTGAATTTTGATTTTAACTCCGAGAAGATAACACGTACCTTGGTTGAAGAAAAACCAAGGTATTGCCCCGAAATTCTATGCGAACCAATGAGTCTGCGATACCGCTATTCTGCGGGAAATTCTATGGTCTGCATACTTATGTGACAGAATTAAGAGATGCTTCTGTATGACGGTGTTCATAATTACATACCAAGTGTCATATTGTCTGGACAAGTTGCAATGAGGCTTCAAGATGTAGTACTAAACTAGTTTCGTCGCGGTTACAATGGTCTTGCACAAGTTGGACCAAACTAGTTAGGTTAATTATCAAATTATTAGGATATGTACTGTAAAAACTCCAGAAAATTTGATAGGCTCGTGTATAAATTTCTCTTCACCACTCTGTCACATACAGAGTCTGACTCAAATATTGTGTACATACATCCGATGTAATATACTTTTTTTGAACCGGGCTTTCCCCCTTTCCATAATAAAGCATAACGGAAATACACAGTTTTTTCTTCCGAGCCAGAACAAGAACAAGGGAAAGAGGGAGAAGCGATTTCGGAGCAATACCAGAAAACCCACCGTCTGCGCCTGTCATCAGGAACACAAGACTATGGGACGAAAACCTAGTACGTGTAAAAACCAAGGTACGTGTTATCTTCTCCGAGTTAAAACCAAAATTCAAAAAAGGCTTCTTCGAGTAAAACCTTGGTTTTACTCGGAGAACCCTTTTTTAAATTTTGCAAGGTACGTGTTATCCTATATATTGCAACATGCAAGGGGACAAACAAGAACACAAGACATGTTGCATGTGATGGATTGATGGGCTCCGTGATTCTTCTTGCTCAAGATAGCTGAAAACGTCATCATTGCGTAGAACACGAAAAATTACACAATATTCATATAAGGCACGTTTTCATCAGATGTACGGATTAAAAGTTACATCAGTTTTAATATAAGATAGTGTGACTCCTTACAGTCAGGCGCCACACAATGTAGTGTGGCTCCTTACTCTTAGGCGCCACACAACCAGGAGTTTGGCCCCGGGTGCCACGTTGGACAGAAGTGCAACGCCCATATGCTAGGTGTTACATAGTGTAGTGTGACGCCCGACTATCGGGCGCCATACAAAAGGGTCAGCTGAGTGAATTTATTTTGAACGTAGTCCAGTTTGTGAATTTGTTTCGTTTATGGGTCAATTTTGTCGATTTTGCCGCGAGGAAAAGCGAATGTAGTGGGCGGTAAAAAAGAGCAATGCTACGCGTACGGAAGTTTTACAGTAGTTTTACAGGCTGAGATGACGTGGAATGTATTGATTGATGATTAAGATGAAGCGGGCCCATTTCAAAAATCAGGAAGGAGACCGTTAAATCTTGTAAAAAAATTCCGGAAGTCTAGCATTTTTGGGTAAAAAAACATGGGGGAGACTGCCGTTTGACCTGTTTTGTTGGGCTCCGGCTCCGGCTCGGCGCGTTTCTACTGTGGCGCCGAGATGCCGCTATGTTTTGTCTCGGTTTGGGCCTCTGAGAAGTGGGGCCGGATGCTACCGAACAGGAGATTTTATCCGTCCCAGCTGGTCCTGTCGGTGAGAAATTTGGGATGGTTTCCCGATCTCCTCTTGGTTTGGTGTCAATGGGTATTTTATCTTGTTTGAAACCCAAATAATAAGTGTGACACACCGTAGTGGCACAAAGTAATTTGGACAAAGCATCATTATCATCAACCATTTTGCATATCAAACGAAACAGTTGAGGTTTGGCAGAATTTTTTTAGTTTTTTAAACTATAAAATATCTTATTATCTCGTAAATACAAAATTCGATTAAAAATCCATTTTCATCATTATCAACGAGATTTTTAAAACTAGATTTCATATTGATATATTTTAATGATTTGTTTTGCTAAAAAATCATAATATTTACATTAAAGTTGTCATACCGGTTTATATTAAAGTCAATATTTTAAACAACGCGCTATAGCAAATAGCGGCGGGCTTCTAAATCAGCTATAGAGGGCTATAACGATCTATTTATACATGATACCATTTAGCGACATCCTGCTCAAAAGGCTATAGCAAGACTATAGCGGGGCTATAGCCGGCTATTTAAAACTATGACTAAAGTTGACATGATATGTTTCATCTATTTTTTTCTTCTTGATTCCAAAACTACCATTTGGGGTCCATGTTGCAGAAGGATGGCGATATCGATGAAGACGTGAGCCACCGAATCAAGGCTGGGTCGATGAAGTGGCGCCAAGCTTCTCGCGTACTATGTGACAAGATAGTGCTACAAAAGCTAAAAGGCAGGTTTTATAGGACAACTATCCGACCTGCGATGTTGTATGACGCAGAGTGTTGGCCAACCAAGAGACGACATATCCAACAGTTAGGTGTAGCAGAGATGCGCATGTTGAGATGGATATGTGGTCACACAAGGAAGGATCAGGTACGGAATGACGATATACGAGAGAGACTTGGGGTAGCACCGATTGAAGAGAAGCTGGTCCAGCATCGTCTCAGATGGTTTGAACATATTCAATGGAGGCCACAGGAAGCGCCGGTGCATAGCGGACGGATAAAGCGTGCTGAGAATGTTAAGAGGGGTCGTGGTAGACCAAACTTGACATGGGAGGAGTCCGTTAAGAGAGACCTGAAGGTTTGGAATATCGACAAAGACTTAGCCATGGACAGGGGTGCGTGGAAGTTAGCTATCCAGGTTCCAGAGCCATGACTTGACTTCGAGATCTTATGGGTTTCAACTCTAGCCTACCCCAACTTGTTTGGGATTGAAAGGCTTGGTTGTTGTTGTTGTTGTTGTGTTGTTGATTCCAAAACTACCATTGTATTTCAACTATTTTTCATGGCAAATTTTATTAGTTGACCATGACAATTTATAGCAATTAACCACGGTAAATTTTCTTCATAGATCATGATAATTTTTAATAATTTATCATGACAAATTTAGTGTATACATCATGGCAAATTTAATTTATAAATGACGACAATTTTACTCCCTCCGTTCCTAAATATTTGTCTTTTTAGGAATTTTAATACGGACTACATACGGATATATGTAGACATAATTTAGAGTGTAAGTTCATTCATTTTGCTTCGTACGTAGTTCGTAGTTGAATCTTTAAAAAGACAAATATTTAGGAACGAAGGGAGTAGTAATTTGACCATGGCAATTTTAGTATTTTGACCATGATAAGTTTTTTTTCAATGAACCATGGCAAATTTAGTGCATTGGTCATGAAGAATTTAAGTAATTCATCATAGCAAATTTAACTTATGGTTCATGTCAAATTTGAGTGATTGGCCATGTATTTCTAAATAATTGATGGTGAATTTCTTTTTAACTATGAACCATGTCAAAAATATTTCATAGATCATGGCAAAATTTAGTAATTCACCATAGCAAGTTTTAGTTTCTTAATTCACTTTTCATAACATGTCAAAATTTACATTAAACGTAGAAAAAAAGTAGTTGAAACATGTCATGTTAATTTCAGTGTAAATATTATGGCAATTTATCTGCAATAGACATGGCAACTTTTAACCTCAAAACAAGCCCAACGTGTCGATCCAAACGGACGCGCGTCCGCTTTTCGTTCCCAATTTTGAGCCTGATTTAGGTCCGCGTGGACACAAAGCGGGCGCGGACTCCATCCTCTAGCCCGCGAGTCGGTGGAATATTGGTCATTCTCCACCCCTACCGACAGCTAGCCCTCGCCTCGCCACCAGCCCGTCGCCACCGCCGCCCAGTTCCGGTGCCTCAGCCACTAGCGCCTACCCATGACACTGACCGCATCGTCGCCAGGCCAACGCAACTTCCATGACCCCAATCCATCGTCGCTGGTCAGCTTCGTCGTCCATGCCCGGAAGTTGTTCAACAGTTTGCCTCAAGGTACAAATGGACTGCGCCGACGAGTTCTTTTTCCATAATGTTCTGTGCGACTCCGACGATGAGGAGATGTTGCTTTCTTTGTTGGTCCATGACCACCTTTATAGGCAGCGACCGTTGTACCGGGGCTCGATTCGGGGCATGTTCCAGTGAATCGCAGCCGAGAGAGCGGTCATTTCCTTCTATGGAAAGACTACTTTGACACAAGCAATATGTTGTTCAAACATCAAAAAATTCGACGACGTTTCCGAATGGCTAGGCATATTTTCAACCGGATTCAAGAGGGGTGGTCGGGTACGATGACTACTTCGAGTGCAAAGAGGATACCATTCGAAAGATTGGCTTATCATCTTATGAGAAATGCATTACATCTATCCGGATGTTTGCCTACGGAGTACCCGGTTATCTTATCGATGAATATGTCCGTATGAGTGAGTCTACGTGCCTAGAGTCGTTGTACAAATTCTGTAAGGATGTGGTTGCAGTGTTTGGCTCTCAGTAATTGAGGGAGCCGACTGTTGCACACACAACGTGCTTGTTGGCGATCAATGCTAGCCGGGGCTTCCCTTCTGCTTGGCATAGACTGCATGTACTAGGAGTGGAAGAACTGGCCTTCTGCTTGGCAAGGCTAGTACAAGGGTCATGCCAAGGCTTGCACTATCATACTTGAGGCCGTGGCCTCTCAAGATCTCTGGATCTGACAATCTTTCTTTGACATGGTCGGATCACACAATGATATCAACGTGCTTCAACGTTCGTTGGTGTTTGCAAGGATTGTCGAAGGCAACAGTCCTCCGGTTAATGTCAACATGTACGGTCAGAATGACAACAAAGGTTACTATCTAGCTGACGAAATCTATACAAAGTGGACCACTATTGTGTTAGAGCATATATTTCCATATGTGGTTTTGGTAATTGATGACAATTCCTATGGACTAATGGTTGCCTTAAGTTACATTTATAGGATTTGTCCATAGGCACTTCTTGAAGTCCATCTGTTGGGTTCAAGGAGTTTATATGATGACCAAGATCTCAGAAGGCACTTCTTGAAGGTATTATCCAAAGAATGGTCATAGAGACACATGGTTGATCAAGATCTCAGACAAAGAGTAAATCAAGATGATCAACACACAAAGCGTACAAGATGTACCGAGAGGGATCAAGTGATTCCATGGTATGGTAAGCATTGTCCATTACGTGTTTGTGTACTAACCCATGGTCTTCGTGAGAGTTCTATGTGGGGTTAGGTGTGTTTCCATGGGCTTGCGTCAAAGGGAAGATCTCATACAACCCATGAAGTATGACGTCAAGTTATGATCGTCATCAAGATTGCGATGTGCAAGTTCAAGTGGATCAGCACGAAGATATCATGCTTGAAGCTTGCCGTCCATTGTGGTGGCAATGGACTTGTGAAGATATGCTGAAGAGTGTCTCACCCATAGTGAGTATGGGGGAGCAATCAACTAGTCTTCATCAAGCCAACGCAATCAAGAAAGGTGGTCCATCTTGAGGAAGCCAAGATCATCATCATCTAGCTCAAGAGGACGAGGTGCAAGGTATAGGTTTGCCCTTGATAGGTTTTCTGTTTAGGATAGATTGATGTACTATCAAGGGGGGCTCTCAAGTGAGTAGCTTGATCGTATCGTTCGTTGAGAGCTCAAACCATTTGCATCCTTGCATCATACTTCTTGGTTCTTGTTTGGTGTTTCTCTTTGTGAGTTTTAGAGCTTATGGTCATCTTCGTGACAAGCTCAAGTTCATCGAAAACGGAGTCCATATGCATCTACTATGATGTTTTCGATGTTGGAGTTTTTGCTGGTTCTTCATTCATAGAGGACTCACATCTCTATATCATTGGCATTTTCATATCTGCATGGTCTTAAGATTTCCAACAAGCTTGGGTTTGCTCGATTCGGAGCTCGTATGCGAAAGTTATGGTTGTTTCAGTGGCGAGCGGTAGTACCGCTAGAGGTGGCGGTAGTACCGCTGGCCCTAGCGGTAATACCGCTAGAGCTGGCGGTAGTACCGCTGTCCCAGCGGTAGTACCGCCCCTAGCCAGCGGTAGTACCGCTCCAAGTTTTTAGTACCGTCATCTTTGCGGTTGTACTGCGTCGGACATTTTTGCGAAGACTTTCTTGGCGGTGGTTGGCCCGGTGGTATCTTTGCGCTACCATGGGCTCAGCGGTAGTACCGCTGCAGCCAGCGGTAGTACCGCTGGAGGGTCAGCGGTAGTACCGCTGCAGCCAGCGGTAGTACCGCCAGAGGGTCAGCGGTAGTACCGCCAGAGGGTCAGCGGTAGTACCGCTGGGCTCGGGCTGTAAGTGGGGGTAACGGTCTGATTCCTTCCCCCACTATATAAAGGGGGCCTTCTTCCCCCTTGGCCTTATCTATCCGTTGAGCTCTTGTTCTACCTCCATTGTTGACATTCTTAGAGCTTGCTTACTCTAAATCCCTCCAATGATTCTTGCTTGTTCTTGAGGGAAAAGAGAGAGGAGATCTAGATCCACATCTCCACCAATCACTTTCTCCTCTATGTGAGGGGAACCCCTTGGATCTTGATCTTGGATTTCTTTGTGAGCTCCTTGTTCTTCCTCTCATATTTTCTCCATAGCTTTTGTTGTTGTGGAGGGATTTGAGTGTGAGGGACTTGACCACTTCGTGTGTTCTTGCCATTGCATTAGTTGCATCGGTTTGAGTTCTCCACGGTGATACGTGAAAGTGAAGTTTGAGAAGCTTATTACCTTTGGTACTTAGTACCCTAGATATTGTTCTTCGTGGATGCTTTGGCGTCCTAGAAGCTTGGTGGAGTCTCGGAGCTCAATCATTGTGGTGTGAAGCTGCGGGCAAGCGTCGGGGTCTCCAATTAGGTTGTGGAGATTGCGCCGAACAATTTGTACGGGTATCGGTAACCGCCCCCAAGGGTTGCCACGTGTACGGGTTCGGTGACCGCCCCCAAGGTTTGCCATTTGTACGGGTTCGGTGACCGTCCTCAAGGGCCCCTTAGTGGAATCACGGCATCTTGCATTGTGCGAGGGCGTGAGGAGATTACGGTGGCCTTAGTGGCATCTTGGGGAGCATTGTGCCTCCACACCGCTCTAACGGAGATTAGCATCCGCAAGGGTGTGAACTTCGGGATACATCATCGTCTCTCCGTGCCTCGGTTATCTCTTACCCGAACCCTTTACTTATGCACTTTACTTTGTGATAGACATATTGTTTATTGTAATATATCTTGCTATCACTTAGTTGTTTATCTTGCTTAGCATAAGTTGTTGGTGCACATAGGTGAGCCTAGTTGTTTGTAGGTTTTGTGCTTGACATATTAAACGTTAGTTTTATTCCGCATTTGTTCAAGCCTAAACCTTAATTATTTTAAAGCGCCTATTCACCCCCCTCTAGGCGACATCCACGTCCTTTCATATTGTAAAGACAATCTTCAACCCTGTCGGAGAGAAGAGGAAAAGATTTGCCCAAGAGCAAGAGAGTGCTAGGAAGGATGTCGAGCGTGCCTTTGGTGTTCTGCAATCTCGATGAGGCATAGTTCGGTATCCTGCTAGAACTTGGAGCACCAACAAGTTGTGAAAAGTGAGGACTGCTTGCGTGATCATGCACAATATGATCGTAGAGGATGAGCGCCCGAAACGCTTCCACGATCAAAGATTTGAGTTTCAAGCTGACAATGCGGTGCCTGAGCATGGCGGAGAAGCAGCATCCTTTGCACGGTTCATCCAATTTCATCATGAAATACGTGATTGGAAAACTCATATTCACTTTTAAGATAATTTGGTTAAGCATATGTGAGATTATGTTGACAACCAATAGATGTATCTTTTAGACAATTTAATTTTTATTGGGCTTGTAAAACTATGCTATGTTTTACTCCGGTTATGAAAATGTGATATATCATTTGTTTTTAAAAAATATGCAAAATATTTATGTCTATTAAAACCGACGGCTTATCGACCACACGAATAAATATGGATCAACGCGTTAAGCGTGTTGTCGATTCAAATCATAGGCCGGATGATTACAGAACAGACGGACGATCCAAATAAACGAAAAATCGATAAAATTACCGCTCCTTTAGATTCCCGATTGGAGTTGCTCTGAACGGTTCGGATTTGCAAGTTAGCGCTCTAATACACCCGACATGACGACACTTGCTTGTAAGGGGCTTTATCTGCGCACATGTGCATGTTTTTTGCATGACGCGTGGTTGGTCCAGATGTGTTCAACAGTTCAAGGTGAGGCCGGGCCTTCTTCACGCTCCGCTGGCCCATCCATGCACGCAGCGATCTAAGAGTGCTCGAGCATGCGAGGTAGCTTCGGCATCAGGCAACAGTCAATGTGCCTGGTCCAATGGTCCCAGTGGTAAAGTGGTCGATGTGTTCCTTACTGTTGCTGCGCAATGCATTCCTCGTAAATCCCGGCATTAAATCTGACAATGAGGGTTCTCTTGTTAACCATGTACACGTATACACCGTATATAGGAGCACAAACCGAGCTCGGTCAGCAGCCGTATACAATCCGTCCTCACACTGTTGCAACTTGCAAGCAGTCCAGCACTTGACAGCAGCAGCAGCCATGCCGGGTTCAACAGCCGATCGTCTTTATGTCGATCTATTCCCCAACACCAAATCGCTTTCTAGTTGCCGCCAGCCAATCTTATCACTTATCAGTACGCAGTTACGCGCTCGCCTCAATAATTCTCTTCTCGTCACCACTCACCACCACGCTATCGTCGCAGAAGACCTTTTTTCCCAATCATACCCATGCTTAATCACCTACCCATGGTAGGAATATTCGGCAATAATCCCGTGACAGAGCAGGGTGTTTGTAGAACCAACCGAAAACACGGCGCTGCTTGTACTAATAGAACCGTATCCAGTGGCCAGGAAGGGGGATCAAAGCATCGTGTACGGAGTACGGCGGGCACCCTGCCCACCAGTCAGCGTTGGTAACGGCAGGGCCTCGAACCGGCACCTTGACATGGCATGTACGCCGCGGGGTTCGCTCGTAGATTCCAGCTTCCGGGCACATGGGCTTTGAGGACTGACGGTGGGCGGTGACGGAGGCTTTCCGGCGGTGGAGAATGTTTGCCCCTCAAGCACTAGGATTGTGTAGTCGCGCACATGCTCACGTAGGTAAACACACACACTAGATGAGATGGGTGAAACAAGCGCCGGCTGCAAGTTAGAGCAACTTCAATGGAGTGATCCATTTCATCCGCCCCCGTCTGTTTGGATCACTCCATTGGAGCGGACACAGAAGCTGACCCAACGTGCTGACTCAAACGAACGCGCGGATGATCCATTCCCGATCCGGAATTGCGTCGGCGCGGACACGCGACGGACGCGCGCACACTCGCCCTCTCCTTCCTCCGGGTCCGCTGGTCGGTGGCACATTGGTCTCTCTCCATCCAACAGCAACCCTCGCCCGCCTCCTTCATCGCCGACGCCGCCACCATTTTTGCCGACGACTCTGCCAGCTGCCCACTCTCAGCAACGCCGCCCCACATCCGCCCACTCTCAGCAACACCGTCCCACATCCTCCCATGTGTGCCGCCGTCTTGCCGCCGGGGAGCCGACTGCTTCCCACCCACACGCCCCCGACCAAGAAGCCACCTCGCCGCCCGTCCAGATCCTCACCGGCGTGGCCCACTCGTCGGACGCCGGCAGGGCAGCTAGCTGCTCCATGCGGGGCGCGACTCCCTTCGCCGGCCATCTTCTTCGTCGACGCCCGCAAGTTGTTCGACAGTTTACCAAGGTACAAAAAAATGGACACCGCCGACAAGTTCTTTTTTCACAATTTCCTTTTCGTCTCCGACGATTCGGCGTCCGATGACGAGGAGGAGATGTTGGCTGCCGTGTTGGTCCATCACCACCTCAACATTCAGCGGCCGTTGTTCCGTGGCTCCATTCAGGGCAACCTTCCGGCGTTGAATCGCAACAGAGAGAGCGGGCATTTCCTTCTTTGGAAGGACTATTTTGATACAGCAAATCCGTTGTTCAAACATCAACAATTCCGCCGCCGTTTCCGTATGAGCAGGCATGTTTTCAAACGTATTAGAGAGGGAGTGGTCGGCTATGATGACTATTTCGAGTGCAAAGCAGATGCCGTTGGCAAGATAGGGTTTTTCCTCTTATCAGAAATGCACTGCCACCATCCGAATGCTTGCATACGGAGTGCCCGGTGATCTCATTGACGAGTACATCCGTATGAGCGAGTCTACTTGCCTAGAGTCCCTGTATAAGTTTTGCAAGGCTGTTATTGCTGTCTTTGGCCCTGAGTACTTGAGAGAGTCGACTGTTGAAGATACACCCCGTTTGTTGGCGATGAATGCGAGCAGGGGCTTCCCAGGGATGCTTGGTAGCATAGACTGCATGCACTGGGAGTGGAAGAACTGCCCTTCTGCTTGGCGAGGGCAGTATAAGGGCGATGTCAGGGCTTGCACTGTCTTTCTTTTGCATGGCCGGATCACACAATGATATCAACGTGCTTCATTGCTCGCGAGTGTTTGCTAGGCTTGCCGAAGGCAACAGCTCACCGGTGAACTTTACTGTCAACGACCACAACTACGACAAAGGATACTACATGGGTGACGGTATCTATCCTCAGTGGACCACTATTGTCAAGACAATAGCCGACCCTTTCGGAGAGAAGAGGAAAATATTTTCCCAAGAGCAAGAGAGTGCTAGGAGGGATGTCGAGCGTGCCTTTGGTGTTTTGCAATCTCGATGGGGCATCGTTCAATATCCTGCTAATACCTGAAGCATGAAGAAACTGTGGGAGGTGATGACTGCTTGTGTGATCATGCATAATATGATCGTAGAAGACGAGCGCCCGGAACATCTGTATGATCAAGGGTTTCAGTATCAGGGTGAGAATGTTGTGCCTGAGCATGGAGGAGCAGCAACGTTTTAACAGTTCACCCAATTTCATCAAGACATGCGTGATTCGGAAACTCACGTGCAATTGCGAAATGATTTGGTTGAGCATATGTGGTCTCATGTTGGTGTTGGAAATATGCCCTAGAGGCAATGATAAAATAGTTATTATTATATTTCCTGTTTCAAGATAATCGTTTATTATCCATGCTATAATTGTATTGAATGAAAGCATGGATACATGTGTGTATATATAGACAAAACAATGTCCCTAGTAAGCCTCTAGTTGGCTAGCCAGTTGATCAAGGATGGTTAAGGTTTTCTGACCATATGCAAGTGTTGTCACTTGATGACTGGATCACATCATTAGGAGAATGATGTGATGGACAAGACCCAAATTATAAACGTAGCATGTGATCGTGTCATTTTGTTGCTATTGTTTTCTGCGTGTCAAGTATTCATTACCTATGACCATGAGATCATGTAACTCACTGACACCGGAGGAATACCTTGTGTGTATCAAACGTCACAACGTTACTGGTATAGTTGAGTTAAAGGTATTGGTGACCGAAGGTTGTTCGGAGTCCCGGATGAGATCACACACGTCACGAGGGTTTCCGAAATGGTCCGGAAACGAAGATTGATATATAGGATGGTTTCATTTTGTCACCGGAAAGATTTCGGGCATTACCGGCAGTGTACCGGGAGTGACGAATGGGTTCCGGGTTTTCAAAGGGAAGGGCCCACCCACCCGGCAGTGATCCCAATAGTCCTAGGGTGGCGCACCATCCCTTAGTGGGCTAGTGAGGCCATACCAAGTGGACTATGGCGCCACAAGAAGAAAACCAAAAAAAAGAGGGAGGTGGGAAGGGAGAGGAGGACTCCTCCTTCCCCAACCGAATTGGAGTTGGAGTCCCCCTCTCCACTTAGGCCGGCGCCCTAGGGACTCCCTTGAGCCCCAAGGCTACCCCCTCCCCTCCTCCTATATATACTAGAGGTTTTAGGGTTTTTGAGACACAACTTTGCCACGTGCAACTCAAACCTATACCTCGTAGTTCTTCCTCTAGATCGGATTTCTACCGAGCTCGGGCGAAGCCCTACAGGAATAGATCATCACAATCACCGACGCGCCATCACGCTGCCGGAGAACTCATCTACTTCCCTGTCTCTCTTGCTGGATCAAGAAGGCGGAGATCGTCATCGAGCTGTACGTGTGTGATACGTCTCCAACGTATCTATAATTTTTGATGGTTCCATGTTATTATCTTGTCAACATTGGATGTTTTGTATGCATTTTATATCTTTTTTGGGACTAACCTATTAACTCAGTGCCAAGTGCCAGTTCCTGTTTTTTCCGTGTTTTTGACCCTTTTCAGAGAAGAATATTAAGCGGAGTCCAAATGGAATAAAATCTTCAGAATGATTTTTTCGTAACAGAAGATACGCGGGGAACTTGAGAACCAAGACAGAGGACCCCGGGGAGGTCACAAGCCCCCTAGGCGCGGCCTGGGGGGCGCCTAGCAGGCTTGTGGGCCCCCCGTGGCTCCTTTGACCTACATCTTCCGCCTATAAATTCCCTAAAAATCTGAAACCACGGGAGAGAGCCACGAAAATACTTTTCCACCGCCGCAAGCTTTTGTCTCCGCAAGATCCCATGTGGGGCACGTTCTGGTGCCCTGCTGGAGGGGGGATTCGGACACGGAGGGCTTCTTCATCAACACCATTGCATCTCCGATGATGCGTGAGTAGTTCACCACAGACCTTTGGGTCCATAGCTAGTAGCTAGATGGCTTCTTCTCTCTCTTGGATCTTCAATACAAAGTTCTCCATGATCTTCATGGAGATCTATCTGATGTAATCTTCTTTTGCGGTGTGTTTGTCGAGATCTGATGAATTGTGGATTTATGATCAGATTATCTATGAATATTATTTGAGTCTCCTCCGATCTCTTATATGCATGATTTCATATCCTTGTAATTCTCTTCGAGTTGTGGGTTTCGTTTGGCCAACTTGATCTATAATTCTTGCAATGGGAGAAGTGCTTGGTTTTGGGTTCATACCATGCGGTGTCCTCACCCAGTGACAGAAGGGGCAGCGAGGCATGCATCGTGTTGTTGCCATCAAGGGTAAAAAGATGGGGTTTATATCTATTGCATGAATTTATCCCTCTACATCATGTCATCTTGCTTAAGGCGTTACTCTGTTTGTTATGAACTCAATACACTAGATGCATGCTGGATAGCGGTCGATGTGTGGAGTAATAGTAGTTGATGCAGACAGTATCGGTCTACTTGTCTCGGACGTGATGCCTATATGTATGATCATTGCCTTAGATATCATCATGACTTTGCGCGATTCTATCAATTGCTCGACAGTAATTCGTTCACCCACCGTAATACTTGCTATCATGAGAGAAGCCTCTAGTGAACACTATGGCCCCCGGGTCTACTTCACATCATATTTTCAGCTCTACACTTTCACTTTTTTGCACTTTCCGCCTTCAGATCTCACATTGCAATCAATCGTGAAGGGATTGATAACCCCTTTATAGCGTTGGGTGCATGTTTGTTTGTTTTTGCGCAGGTACTTTGGAGACTTGCCTTGATACTCCTACTAGATTGATACCTTGGTTCTCAAACTGAGGGAAATACTTACTGCTACTGTGCTGCATCACCCTTTCCTCTTCAAGGGAAAAACCAACGCAAGTTCAAGAGGTAGCAAGAAGAATTTCTGGCGCCGTTGCCGGGGAGTATCAAGTCATGAACAGTCTCCCTTCAACGTGTCAATTTCTAGCACCAGGGACTATTCTAAGTGAAGCTTATCCAAATAACTATCACAAACTCATCTCTTGCAATTACTTTTTTGCCTCTCGTTTTCCTCTCCCCCACTTCTGAAATACAAAAATTTACAAAAATATTTGCCTTTTTCGTTCGCCCTTTTCTTTCGCTTGCTTTGTGTTTGCTTATGTGGGATAGTCTACCTATCCTTATGGCTAGTCCTATCGTTTTGAACGATACTCCCGAGAGCAAAGTTCTTAATTTCAAACAGAATGAGGGAGAAAATTTAAAGTATGCTTGGTATAGGATTTGCAATGCTCGGAGTAGATCTACTCGTAAGCAATCTACTACCGTTCTGCTTCGCAACTTTTATGTGGGAATTTCCCCTTGGAATAGGTATGTTCTTGACACAATCGTAGGTGGAAATTTCTTGGGTAGCCATACCGTTGATTCTTACGGTGCCTTAATAAATTTGGTAGGCTCACCCCCACTCATGGTTAATGGAACTACCTTAACTTTGGAACATGTGATGCGTAGGCTGGATATCATTGAAAATAAAGTTGCTACGATTGAACTCATTGAAAATTTGGATAAAAAGATCCGCAATCAAATCACTTAGTATGGATCAAAGGTGGGAATGACTTTGAAAAATTTAAAGGAGAGGGAACCCACAGTTAACGGAAAACTAGGTCATGATTCCGCTAGAATTAGCAAACTAGAGGATGTTATAACCAACTTGGGTTCCCCTTTTGCTGCTGTTCAGAACACTCCAAATTTTGCCCACAATAAGGCCACCAAGTTTGTTTTTGTTCCTAAAAATAGCGGTGAACCATCTAGTAAGAGAGATGAAGATCTTAAAGTGTTGACTATTCACCCTACTTATGGTTTGAGCACCAAAGACGACGATACTTGATTCTATCGCCTTATGCCTAGCTAAGAGCGTTAAACAATAGCGCTTGTTGGGAGACAACCCAATGAATTTATCTTTGCTTTTTTTCTTTCTGTTTTGTTGTGTCCACACCATCATAATTCTGTTATGATTGTGTTTTTTGTGTTTCGTTTTGTGTTGGAGCCAAGTGAAACCTTTATGACTAGTTTTAGTGATGGTTGTTTGATCTTGCTCAAAAAGACAGAAACTTTACGCTCACGAAATTATTTTTAATTCCTATCCAGAAAGAGCTTTTGAGTTGATTCATTTTGCTTCTGGTTTATATGCCAATTTCCCTAATTGTCATAAGTTTTCAGAATTTTTTGATACCAGAAGTATACGAAGTATACAGATTGCTACAGACTGGTCTGTTTTTGACAGATTCCGTTTTTGTTGTGTTGATTGCTTATTTTGATGAAACTATGGATAGTATCGGGAGGGGGGGGGGGGGTACTAGCCATGGAAAACTAAGAATACAGTAATCTAACACCAATATAAATAGAAATCAAGTTTTCTACAATACCTAAAAAGGTGGTGGTTTGTTTTCTTATGCTAATGATATCACGAGTTTCTGTTTAAGTTTTGTGTTGTGAAGTTTTCAAGTTTTGGGTGATGTTCTCATGGACAATGGGATAAAGAGTGGAAAGAGGTCAAGCTTGGGGATGCCCAAGGCATCCCAAGCCAAATTCAAGGACACCAAAAAGCCTAAGCTTGGGGATGCCTTGGGAAGGCATCCCCTCTTTCGTCTTCAATCCATCGGTAATGTTACTTGGAGCTATATTTTTATTCACCACATGATATGTGTTTTGCTTGGAGTGTCGTGTATTATAGGAGTCTTTTCTTTTTGTTGTGTCACAATCATCCTTGCTGCACACCTTTTTGAGAAATACATGCACTCATCGTGAATTTGCTAGAATACTCATTGAGCGTCGCTTATATCTTTTGAGTTAGGCAATTTAGCTCGCATGTGCTTCACTTATATCTTTGGAGCTAGATAACTTTGCTCTACTGCTTCACTTAGATATTTTTAGAGCACGGCGGTGTCATATTTTGGAGAAATAAGAACTCTCGATCTTCACTTATATCTTTTTGAGAGTGCTCTCTCTGAGTAACTTGGTAATTGGCTTCTGCTATGAAAGTAGTCCTAAAGATGATAGGCATCCAAAGAGGATATAATAAAAACTTCCATATTCATGTGCATTGATTATAAAGAGAAGTTTGATTCCTCTCAATTAGTTTTGAGACATGGATTTGGTAATATTACAGTTATGTTAGTAGGGTGTCGTGAATCTAGAAATACTTGTGTTGAAGTTAGTGATTCCCGTAGCATGCACGTATGGTGAACCGCTATGTTAGGAAGTCGGAGCATAATTGATTTATTGATTGTCATCCTTTGTTAAGCGGTCGGGATCGCGCGATGGTTAACACCTACCAACCCTTCCCCTAGGAGTATGTGTTTAGCACTTTGTTTCGATTACTAATAAAACTTTCACAAGTATATGAGTTCTTCATGAGTAATGTGAGCCCATGGTATATATGCACTTTCACCTGCCACCATTGCTAGCCTCTCTAGTGCCGCGCAAATTTCGCCGGTGCACAAACCCACCATATACCTTCCTGAAAGCAGCCACCATACCTACCTATTATGGCATTTTCATAGCCATTCCGAGATATATTGCCATGCAACTCCCACCGTTCTGTCTCATGACTTGTGCCGTCACTTTCATATTGCCATTGCATGATCGTAAGATAGCTAGCGAGATGTTTCAATGTCATACACTAAGCTAGATCGTTGCAAATCCCGGTACACTGTCGGAGGCATTTCCTATAGAGTCATCATTGCTCTAAGTATTGAGTTGTGAGTAAATAAAAGTGTGATGATCATCATTATCAGAGCATTGTCCCATGTGAGGAAAAATGAAAAGAGGCCAAAGTTGCCCACCATTTTTTTTTGAAAAGAGGCCAAAGAGCCCAAACAAAAAAAAGAGATAAAGAGAGAAGGGACAATGCTACTATCTCTTTCCACACTTGTGCTTCATAATAGCACCATGTTCTTCATGATAGAGAGTCTCTCATTTTGACACTTCCATATACTAGTGGGAATTTTCATTATATAACTTGGCTTGTATATTCCAATTATGGGCTTCCTCAAAATTTCCCCTAGGTCTTCGTGAGCAAGCAAGTTGGCAGTTCCTTACCTGTCCTCGTGGTTGAGGGCAAGACTTTAGTTCTTGGATCTTTCGGATTCCTCATAGTGATCAGCAGACGTAAATCCCACGTGACTCAGAGAATATAGCTATGGCTCCCCGGCAACGGCGCCAGAAAAAGGTCTTGATAACCCACAAGTATAGGGGATCGCAACAGTTTTCGAGGGTAGAGTATTCAACCCAAATTTGTTGATTCGACACAAGGGGAAGCCAAAGAATATTCTCAAGTATTAGCAGTTGAGTTGTCAATTCAACGACACCTGAAAGATTTAGTATCTGCAACAAAGTATCAGTAGCAGAGTAGTGTGATAGCAACAGTAGCAACAATAACCAGTAGCAATAGTGACAGCAGTAGCAGCAAAGTAACGTAGCAAGGACGAGTAGGAAAAACTCGTAGACATTGGATCGGTGATGGATGATTATGCTGGATGGTATTCATCATGCAACAGTTATAATACAGAGAGATATGTAACTAGCTCCAGTTCGTCAATGTAATGTAGGCATGTATTCCGTATGTAGTCATACGTGCTTAGGGAAAAGAACTTGCATGACATCTATTGTCCATCCCTCCCGTGGCAGCGGGGTCCTAATGGAAACTATGGGATATTAAGGTTATCCTTTTAATAAAGAACCGGAACAACGCATTAACACTTGGTGAATACATGAACTCCTCATACTATGGTCATCTCCGGGAGTGATTCCGGCGATTGTCACTCCGGGGTTGCTGGGTCATAACACATAGTAGGTGACTACAACTTGCAAGATAGGATCAAGAACACACATATATTGGCGACAACATAATAGGTTCAGATCTGAAATCATGGCACTCGGGCCCTAGTGACAAGCATTAAGCATGGCAAAGTAGTAGCAACATCAATCTCACAACATAGTGGATACTAGGGATCAATCCCCGTCAAAACTAACTCGATTACATGATAGATCTCATCCAACCCATCACCGTCCAGCAAGCCTACGATGAGATTACTCACGAACGACAAAGAGCATCATGGAATTAGCGATGAAGGAAGGTTGGTGATGACGATGGCGACGATCTCCCCTCTCCGGAGCCCAGAACGAACTCCAGATCTGCCCTCCAGAGGAAGAACAGGAGGTGGCGGCGCCTCCATATCGTAAAACGCGATGAACTCTTCTCCTTTATTTTTTTTCGGTCGAAGGAGAATATATATAGCTGGAATTGGAGGCGGCGGAGCCCCGAGGGGCTCACAAGCGCGCCAGGCCCGGCCAGGGGGGGCCGGGCCTGTTAGGCTTGTGAGCTCCTGGCTTCGTCCCTCCAGGTGATTCTTGCGCCAGTATTTTTTATATATTCCACAAAAAATCCTCATAGATTTCCAGGTCATTCCGAGAACTTTTATTTCTGCGCAAAAACAACATCATGGCAATTCTGCTGAAAACAGCGCCAGTCTGGGTTAGTTCCATTCAAATCATGCAAATTAGAGACCAAAGCAAGGGCAAAAGAGTTTGGAAAAGTAGATACGATGGAGATGTATCAACTCCCCCAAGGTTAAAGCCTTGCTTGTCCTCAAGCAATTCAGTTGACAAAAGAAAAAAATTTACGAACTCTGTTTGATCTTGTTCTTGCAATTATGCTAACTCATATCCAGAATTTCAGCAAGATCATAAGCAAACCACAAAAGCAAATGACATCTAGGTCTCACTGTAAATTCCTATCAATTGCATAATCAACTAGCGAGGAATAACAATAAGTTTCAAATGTCAACACTTCAATCAAAACAATCATGAAGCAGTACGAACAGATGATATCTCGCTAGCTCTTTCTGAGACCGCAAAACATAAATGCAGAGCACCTTCAAAGAGCAAGGGCTGATTAAACATTGTAATTCATGGCAAAGAAGATCCAGTCATAGTGATACTCAATATTAGTCAAAAGCAAAGCATAAAATGTCAGAGGTGCTCTCTAATTGGTGCTTTTATAAGAAGAGGATGACTCAACAGAAACATAAATAGATAGGCCCTTCGTAGAGGGAAGCATTGATTTGCAGAGGTGCCAGAGCTCAAGCTTTGAAGACAAAGATAAATAATTTTGAGTGGTATGCTCTCATTGTCAACGTGATGACCAAGAGTTTTCACCATCTTCCATGCTACACATACTATAGGCGGTTCCCAAATAGAAAAGTAAAGTTTTGACTCCCCCACCACCGATCAATCACACTCCACGGCTAGCCGAATCCTCGGGTGCCGTCCATACCAACAACAATCCAGGGGGAGTTCTGTTTGCAATTATCTTTTCGATTTGAGCATGGAACTGGGCATTCCAATTATCGGCCCATTTCTCGTGAGTGATAGTGAATAAACACATATCGAGGATAACACGCTTAGCATGGAAGATACTGATCGCCCCTTGTCACCACATGAGCGGTTCGGGCATACAAAATAGGTTATTGCTTGAATATTTAGAGAGTGGCACATGCAAATTTACTTGGAACGGCAGGTAGATACCGCGTATAGGTAGGTACGATGGACTCATATGGAACAACTTTGGGTTTATGGAAGTGGATGCACAAGCAGTATTCCCGCTTAGTACAAGTGAAGGCTAGCAAAAGACTGGGAAGGGACCAACTAGAGAGCGACAACAGTCATCAATATGCATTGAAATTAACCAACATTGAGTGCAAGCATGAGTAGGATATAAATCACCATGAACATGAATATCATAGAGGCTATGTTGATTTTGTTTCAACTACATACGTGAACATGCGCCAAGTCAAGCCACTTGAATCATTCAAAGGATGATACCATCCTATCATACTACATCATAATCATCCTTGAAATTCATGTTGGCAACCAAGACAAACCATTATAAGCTCCTAGCTAATTAAGCATGGCATCATAAACTATGATCTCTAAGTTGTCATTGCAAACATGTTTCTCTCATAACAAAGCTGAATTAAGAACGATGAGCTAGTCATATTTACAAAAACAAAATAGATCGAGTTCATACAAGCTTTTCCACGATCAGTCACTTCATCATATATCGTCATTATTGCCTTTCACTTGCACGACCGAATGATGTGAACAATAATAAGAGTGCTCGTGCATTGGACTAAGCTGGAATCTGCAGGCAAACACAAAGGAGAAGACAAAGTAATATGGCTCTTTAACAGATAAACATATATGCATGCGAGAGCCACTAAACATTATAACCATGGTCTTCTACCTTGACCCAAAGAAAAAGAAAACTATTTACACGGAAAAGCTCCCAACAAGCAAAAGAAGAACGAGAAATATTTTTGGGTTTTCTCAAACTAGACAAACACACGAGAAGAAAACGAGAAAAAGAAATAAACTAGCATGGATGATACAGTGGCAAAGTGTGAACACTCACTATCAAAGTGAAAGTGTAAACAAGAATATAAAGTCGGTGAGAAACACGTACTACCCCAAGCTTAGGCTTTTGGCCTAAGTTGGTCTACTCCCAAGGAGGGAAATAACCGTCTTTGGGGTACTCCGGAGTTTATTGAGGGTGCCACTGCTGTGTGAGCTCCTCTGGCTCCCACTGATAAACTGGCGTCTGGTACTCGACTGGTAGCTCGGGCACGGGCGCATGTGGTGGTGCTATGCCCCAATATGCGTAGATGTCCGAGGGCATAATAATGTACCTGCCTAGATGAAGATTGAACAAAGAAGGAGCAGGCAAGGTAATAGTCTCACGAGTACCCTGACTAAATACCAGGTTATAAATCATCCTCTTATTTATATCTTTATCAAGAAAGTCATGGCGAACCATGCTATCATAATCTAGATATCTCTCAGGAAGAAGAATCTCTTCTTCCTCGTGCAGTCTAATAGGTATCTCAAAATGTTTGGCAAGACGAGTTGCATAGATACCTCCATAAACAACGCCTTTAGAACGGTTCGTGTTCAACCGTTGAGCTACTATAGCGCCCAAGCTATAAGTTTTATCATGATAAAGGGCTTCGCGCAAGACCGCAAGATCTGGGGAGCTAAGGGCCCCAACTTTTCCACGACCAATCAAACATTTTCCCACGAATAATGAGAAGTACCAAAGCACGGGAAAATGTATGCTAGCAGCTCTAGCGCAAGACACTCCTCTCTCGTCTCCTACAGCAATAGTATCTATGAAAGCCTCCAAGTCCCGTGGACGAGGTTCATGAATATCCCCAACATAAGGTAATTTGCAAACATTGCAAAAATCCTGAAGTGACATGCGCTGGGGGATATCATATAATTTGAACTCAACCATAGGAGGACTCTTCCTTGGATAGAAATTAAAGCTTTGCACGAAAATATTAGTGAGGAGGAGGTATTGCAGACACTTATCTTCAGCGAAGGCGGTAAGGCCTACGTTCTCCACCAAGTAGTAAAAGTCCTCATAAAGTCCGGCGGTGCGTAAGAACACATCGCTTGGCCACTCGCACGCTCGAACTTCTGCAACTCGGGGGACCGGATACTTGGGTTTCTTCTTCTCATGTTCATCATCCTTGGGATCACGGCTTGAAGAGCCTCTTAAGAACCTCCTCATCTTTTCCTTTTTCTAACTCTGAAATTTTTAGTGACTCTAAGGAAAAGTGAACAAGGCTCAACGAAACTCATAGCAACTACTCCAACAAGTGCCTAGAGGCCATATCATGCATCAAAACTACTTGGGACCAGCTAAAATTAGCATGCAAAGCTCAAGAACAGGGTCACCAAGGCAGCAAAACTACGTGACGTATAAGGCACTAGAGCAAAAACTAATTGGACCAATGGAGGAGTCACATACCAAGGAGCAATTTTCCCAAAACAGTTTGGTAAATGGGGCTTTGCACAAGGAGATCGAAAATCGCAGCAAGAAGAGCAAGAACACGGGTTTGAGCTGCGAAACGGTTTTTTTCTGGAGGAAGGAGAAGCAGATGGGAGCTAGAATGAGTGGAGGGGGTACACGTGGGCCCCACAAGCTTGCCAGGCCCGGCCAGGGGGGTGGCCGGGCCTGGTGGGCTTGTGACCCACTGGCGCATCCCCCTGACTAGCTCTATATCCCAGAATTTTTCAAAAATTCCAGAAAAAATCATACTTGATTTTCACGGCATTCGGAGAACTTTTATTTTTGGGGTACTTTTCTACGGGACGCTAAAAGCAGAAAACAGGGAAAACTAAACTAAATCTATCATTTTTCTTCTAAGCAACCGAAGGTGAAAGCTTGGAACAGAGGTTTGTGACTCCTCGATTCATCCATCTCATGGTCATCTAAAGAAATCCGTCAATGAGGTTGATCAAGTCTCCTTCACAAACTTTTTTGAATCGCAAAAGAAAACGGAGAATTTTCGAATAGTCACTAGGTTACCTCAGTGGGGATGGTCATATCCCCAACAAGCAAATCATACTTCATCTTGACAGTAGGTATAGGGCATTCGAAGCTCCCAATAAGAATCGATGAAGTTTTTTCGATAGCATTGATGCAATGTACTCGATATTGTTTCTTCGGAAAGTGCACCGTATGCTCATTACCGTTGACATGGAAAGTGACATTGCCTTTGTTGCAATCAATAACAGCCCCTACAGTGTTTAAAAAGGGTCTTCCAAGGATGACCGCCATGGCATCATCCTCGGGAATATCCAGAATAACAAAGTCCGTTAAGATAGTAACGTTAGCAACCACAACAGGCACATCCTCGCAAATGCCGATAGGGAAAGCAGTTGATTTGTCGGCCATTTGAAGAGAGATTTCAGTGGGTGTCAACTTATCCACTTCAAGTCTATGATAAAGAGAGAGAGGCATAACACTAACACCGGCTCCAAGGTCGCATAAAGCAGTTCTAACGTAGTTGCCTTTAATGGAGCAAGGTATAGTGGGCACTCCGGGATCACCTAGTTTCTTAGGAGTTCCACCCTTGAAGGTATAATTAGCGAGCATGGTGGAAATCTCAACCTCAGGTATCCTCCTCTTATTAGTCACAATATCCTTCATGTACTTAGCATACAGAGACATTTTGAGCATATCTGTCAAACGCATTTGCACAAAGACATGTCTAATCATTTCAACGAATTGCTCAAAATCCACATCATCCTTTACCATGCTTCCTAGCAGCGAAGTCGTTCTTATCGTATCTCTTATTCTTAGGTTGTGGGTTATCAAGATCAACAAGTTCAATCTCCACATCCTTATCGTTGCTAGGTTGAGCATCATCATGAACATCACTATCGATATTATCATTAGGCTTATGTTCATCACCAGATTGTGTTTCGGCATCAGAAACGGAGGCATCGTTTGGATTCTCAGGTGTAACAGCAACAGGGTTGCTAGCGTGCAAGTTCCTATCATCTTTCCTTTTCTTTCTAGGATGACTAGGTGCCTCGGTGCTAACTCCTTGAGAATCTTGTTCAATTCTCTTAGGATGACCCTCAGGATACAAAGGTTCCTCGGTCATTCTACTGCCTCTAGTGACGACTCTGACATAATTGTCATTCAACTCATTGAGCAAGTCATTTTGAGCCTTAAGTACTTGTTCTACTTCAGTAGTAACCATAGAGGCATGTTTACTCAGAAGCTTAAAATCATTGACGTTTCTGTCCACAGAAGCACTTAAATGACTAAGCATACGAGCATTCTGTTCCAATTGTCTGCTAACATAATCATTGAAACTTTGTTGCTTGGCAACAAAGTTACCAAGTTCATCCAACCATAAGCTAGCAAGTTTATCAAAAGGAATATCACTTGAATCTACGAAGAGAATTTACTTCTACTACCTGTATTGGGTTATCAAGACCATGGATCTCTTCGATAGGTGGTAGATTTTTGACATCTTCAGATTTAATGCCTTTCTCTTTCATAGATTTCTTAGCTTCTTGCATATCTTCAGGACTGAGGAATATAATACCTCTTTTCTTGGGAGTTCGCTTTGGAGGTGGTTCGGGAATAGTCCAAGCATTCTCATTGCACAAGATATTTGTCAATAGGATCTCAACTTGTTCTACGGTTCGTTCCCCAAAAACACAACCGGCACAACTATCTAGGTGGTCTCTAGAAGCATCGGTCAGTCCATTATAGAAGATATCAAGTATTTCATTCTTCTCAAGAGGGTGATCAGGCAAAGCATTCAGTAGCTGGACAAGCCTCCCCAAGCTTGTGGGAGACTCTCTTCTTCAACTTGCACAAAGTTGTATATTTCCTGCAAGGCAACTTGCTTCTTATGGGCAGGTAAATATTTTTCACAGAAGTAGTAGATCATATCCTGGGGGCTACGCACACAACCAGGAGCAAGAGAAGTGAACCAAGTCTTAACGTCATCCTTTAGCGAGAAAGGAAATAGCTTAAGGATATAGTAGTGGCGGATCTTTTCCTCACTCGTGAATAGGGTGGCTATATCGTGCAGTTTGGTAAGATGGCCTACAACCGTTTCAGACCCATAACCGTGAAAAGGATCAGATTCTACCAAAGTGATTAACTCAGGGTCGACAGAGAATTTATAATCCTTATCGGTCACAAAGATAGGCGAAGTAGCAAACTTCGGGTCGTATTTCATCCTAGCGTTCAAAGATTTTTCTTTCCACTTGCGCAGTAAATTCTCAACATCATAGCTATCCTTACACGCAAGAATGTCCTCAGCTATCTCTCCCTCCATAACATAACACTGAGGCATATCAGGCAATTCATATCTAGGAGAGCTAGTTCTAACAGGCAAAATAGCAGGTTCCACTTCAATAATCTCAGCAGTTTCAGAAGCATCATCACATCTAGCAGCAACTCTAGCAATTTGTGCATTAAGGAATGCACCTAGTGGCAAAGTAGTATCAAGCATAGCATCATCACAAGTATCATGGACAACAGAAGTAGCATCATCAAGCACAGGCGACACATCAAAATTTCTAGCAGGAGGTGGTGTCGCAAACTTTCTCATAACTGAAGGTGAATCAAGTGCAGAGCTAGATGGCAGTTCCTTACCCGTCCTCGTAGTTGAGGGCAAGACTTTAGTTCTTGGATCTTTTGGATTCCTCATAGTGATCAGCTGACGTAAATCCCAAGTGACTCAGAGAATATAGCTATGGCTCCCCGGCAACGGCGCTAGAAAAAGGTCTTGATAACCCACAAGTATAGGGGATCGCAACAGTTTTCGAGGGTAGAGTATTCAATCCAAATTTGTTGATTCGACACAAGGGGGAGCCAAAGAATATTCTCAAGTATTAGCAGTTGAGTTGTCAATTCAACCACACCTGAAAGATTTAGTATCTGCAGCAAAGTATCAGTAGCAGAGTAGTGTGATACCAACAGTAGCAACAGTAACCAGTAGCAATAGTGACAACAGTAGCGGCAAAGTAACGTAGAAAGGACCAGTAGGAAAAACTCGTAGGCATTGGATCGGTGATGAATGATTATGCCGGATGTTATTCATCATGCAACAGTTATAACACGGAGAGATATGTAACTAGCTCCAGTTCGTCAATGTAATGTAGGCATGTATTCCGTATGTAGTCATACGTGCTTAGGGAAAAGAACTTGCATGACATCTATTGTCCATCCCTCCCGTGGCAGCCGGGTCCTAATGGAAACTATGGGATATTAAGGTTATCCTTTTAATAAAGAACCGGACCAACGCATTAACACTTGGTGAATACATGAACTCCTCATACTATGGTCATCTCCGGGAGTGGTTCCGGCTATTGTCACTCCGGGGTTGCCGGGTCATAACACATAGTGGGTGACTACAACTTGCAAGATATGATCAAGAACACACATATATTGGCGACAACATAATAGGTTCAGATCTGAAATCATGGCACTCGGGCCCTAGTGACAAGCATTAAGCATGGCAAAGTAGTAGCAACATCAATCTAACAACATAGTGGATACTAGGGATCAATCCCCGTCAAAACTAACTCGATTACATGATAGATCTCATCCAACCCATTGACGACCCACAAGTATAGGGGATCAATCATAGTCCTTTCGATAAGTAAGAGTGTCGAACCCAACGAGGAGCAGAAGGCTCTGATAAACGGTTTTCAGCAAGGTAATAACTGCAAGCACTGAAAGTAGCGGTAACAAGTGATGGTGTAATGAGGTGAAACGTAGCAAGCGAAAAGTAACAAGTAACAAGTAGTAGCAGCGGTGCAGCAAGTGGCCCAATCCCTGTTGCAGCAAGGGACAAGCCTGAACAAAGTCTTAGAGGAGGGAAAACGCTCCCGAGGACACACGGGAATTTGTGTCATGCTAGTTTCATCATGTTCATATGATTCACGTTCGCTACTTTGATAGTTTGGTATGTGGGTGGACCGGCGCTTGGGTACTGCCCTTACTTGGACAAGTATCCCACTTATGATTAACCTCTATCACAAGCATCCGCAACTACAAAAGAAGAATTAAGACAACGTCTAACCATAGCATTAAACTAGTGGATCCAAATCAGCCCCTAACGAAGCAACGCATAGATTGGGGTTTAAGCTTATGTCACTCCAGCAACCCATCATCTACTTACTACTCCCCAATGCCTCCCTCTAGGCCCAAATATGGTGAAATGTTATGTACTCGACATTCACATAACACCACTAGAGGAAAAACAACATACATCATATCAAAATACCGAACGGATATCAGATTCACATGACTATTATTAACATGACTTATCCCATGTCCTGAGGAACAAAAGTAACTACTCACAAAGCATAATCATAATCATGATTAGAGGTGTAATGAATAGCATCAAGGACCTGAACATAAACTCTTCCACCAAGTAATCCAACTAGCATCAACTACAAAGAGTAATCAACACTACTAGCAACCTTACAAGTACCAATCGGAGTCATGAGACGAAGATTGGTTACAAGAGATGAACTAGGGATTGGAGAGGAGGTGGTGCTGAAGAAGATGTTTATGAAGATGCCTCCCCTCCGACGAGAGGAGTGTTGGTGATGACGATGGCGACGATTTCCCTTCCGGGAGGGATGTTTCCCCGACATGATCGTCCTGCCGGAGCTCTAGATTGGATCTGCTCAAGTTCTGCCTCGTGGCGGCGGCGAAACCACGAGAAAGCTCTCGATTGATGTTTTCTGGAACGAAACCCTTCATATAGCAAAAGAGGGGGGCTAGTGGGCCGTCAGGGAGCCCACAAGCTTGCCCTCCGCCACCAGGGGGGTGGCGGTGGCAGGGCTTGTGGCGCCCTCGTAGCCCCCCTCTGGTACTTCTTTCCCTAGTATTTTTTATACAATCCCAAAAAATTCCACGTAACATTTCAGGGCATTTGGAGATGTGCAGAATAGTGGACTAAGATTTGCTCCTTTTCCAGTCCAGAATTCTAGCTGCCTGAATTCTCCCTCTTCAAATAAACCTTGCAAAATAAGAGAGAAAAGGCATAAATATGGTACCACAAAATAATATAACAGCCCATAAAGAAATAAATATCAACATGAAAGCATGATGCAAAATGGACGTATCAACTCCCAAGCTTAGACCTCGCTTGTCCTCAAGCGAAAACCAAGTTCCATAAACATGTCCACATGTTTTGGGACGAAGGTGTCAATAAAACATAATACGAACATGAGGGCATCATGATCAGAAATAGAACAGCAATACATCATAAAGATTCTTATGAGAAAGTAACAATTCCTTCACAAAGCAAAGCATGAAGCAAAAACCTTACCGAGTAGTAACCAACAACAGTCCAAAGTCATTGAGGCAATTGCAATTATCACAACATCAGAAAGAGTCAAGTAAGAGCTTGTAAGGCAAATCCACATACTCAATCATCTCTTTTGTTTTCCACAATTGTTACAACTCACGTGGTACTCATGGTGTCAAAGTTTCAGCTGGACACACAGGAAGATAGGGGCTTATAGTTTTTCCTCCCAACTATTTACCTCAAGGGTAAAGTCAACAACAATAAAGCATAAGTACTCAACTCCAAGTTGATATATGAATATAGATCTTTCCCAAGCATGTGACGGTAGCCAAGACAAAGGAAAAAATAGGGAATTGGTGAAGATCACCATGACTCTTACAAGGGCAAAAAGTAAAGGTACAAGATAGGCCCTTCGCAGAGGGAAGCAAAGGTTGTCATGCGCTTTTGAGGTTTGAATGTGTGTCCTCTTAGTGCGGAGGAAAGTCACTTGTGATAAAGAACTTTATTATGCAGTCTGTCGCTTTTATTTCTTCCTCATCACAGGTTCGTACGAAAGCTTATTTTCCACACACTAATAGATCATACATATTAGAGAGCAATTTTTATTGCTTGCACCGATGACAACTTACTTGAAGGATCTTATTCAATCCATAGGTAGGTATGGTGGACTCTCATGGCAAAACTGGGTTGGAGGTTTATGGATGCACAAGTAGTATCTCTACTTGGTGCAGGAGTTTTGGCTAACATGAGGTGGAAGCAATCGTCACATGCTAAGGGATCTCTAATCATATAACATTGTTTGGAACCAAGCAAACACAATTCATTATGTTGTCTTCCTTGTCCAACATCTACTCCTAAGCATGTAATAGTTTGGTGAGTGCTCACAATTGTAAAAAGTGTCTAAGATGATATATTTATATGTGAACCTCTCTTTCCTTATTACTTCTTATTAATTACAACAATGGCTGAGGTCTATGTTGATTTATTCTCAACGAGTTTCAATCATCATACGTGTCATATGTGAAGTTATCACTTTCCATAAGATCGTCTCATGATCTTTCATGCTATCGTTCTTTTCATACTTTTGATCATGGCACAAAGAAAAACCCTTGACTAAGATACTCTTTGTTATATAGCTCATAAGCTTGAATACATCGGGGGAGAGACAAAGCAAAAGACTCAAACTAAACACTAAAGACTTATTCCTCTAACAGAAGAAATAAAAACTGAAAAGGAAAGAACTAAAACAAAGGTAAAAGCAAAATATATAAAGGTGATACGATACCAGGGCAACTCCCCCAAGCTTGGCAGAAGCCAAGGGGATTGCCCATACCAATGCTTAGTTGTCTTCCTTTGGCGGTGATGGTGGTGGAGTTGTTGGAGTAGTCTGATCCTCCGTCTTCCAAGGCATAGGTGCTCCATAATGGCAGGATGAACGAGTCGCCGGAATCCTCAAATCTGCAGCCAACTTTATTGATTTAAATCTATACTCGTACTCACAGTTTTGGTTCTGCAGGTCATATATCTGGCCCTGAAGTTGATCAACCCTATCATAGAGCCTGGAGAGGTGTTTCCCAATGTCAATGGCATCCATCTTGTGATTGCTAGTGAACTCCGTGATCATCATGTGGTTGGCTTTGAGTCCACGCTCCACCATCCCTTGGCACTTGAAGACTTGTTGCTCCATTGCTTCGAGCCTCGTCTCCACGCTTCCGGTCTTATTAGGCCCCTCAACATCACGGATGTGCAACATCCCCTCGCTCATCTTGATAGATTGAGGGTGTTTCAGCACTTCCGTGAGGTAGGGATTGATGACCTTCTCGAAGATCTTGTCCTTAGGAGCGTTTGGGGAAGTCATGATGATCTAGATCTGCCACATAAACAGTCTCGAAACTAAAATAGAGGAAGACTGCGCGATACGGAGATCAAAACCTTCGGGCGAATATATATTGATTTTTTCTGGACCAGAAGGAGTGCTCCGCAAGAAAACGGAGTCCGGGAGGCACACGAGGTGCCCACAAGCCCTCCCTCCGCCACCAGGAGGGTAGGTGGCGGCTTCCAAGCTTGTGTCCACCTCGTGCGCTCTCCGAACTGCTTTTTATTTTTCTAATTTTCTAAAAATTCCAAAATGGAGGAAATTTCCTATTGGAAAAGCATCGGAGTCCAATTTCTTACCGAAACAGATACCTCTTCGTTTTCAGGGTCTGAAACAGGCTGATAAACATCCCTTATGTACTCCTGTGGAGTTATGACATTGATGATATTGGTCTCAACATTTATGGGAGTACCAGAGATGTAATGCTTGATTCTTTGCCCATTTACCACTCTAGGAAAATTTCCTCCCGTGTTATTGATTTTGATGGCACCGCAACGATATACTTCCTCGATAACGTAAGGACCTTCCCATTTATAGAGAAGCTTGCCTGCGAAGAATCTCAAACGAGAATTGTATAACAGGACATAATCACCTACATTGAACTCCCGTTTCTGTATTCATTTATCGTGCCATCTCTTAACCTTTTCCTTGAACAGCTTGGCATTCTCATATGCCTGGGCCCTCCATTCATCTAATGAGCTGATATCAAACAACCGCTTCTCACCGGCAAGTTTGAAATCAAAGTTGAGCTCTTTGATTGCCCAATAAGCTTTGTGTTCCAGCTCAAGAGGTAAATGACAGGCCTTACCGTAAACCATTTTATACAGTGACATGCCCATGGGATTCTTATAGGCAGTCCTATAAGCCCATAGTGCATCGTCAAGTTTGCTAGACCAATTCTTTCGAGATCTATTGACGGTCTTTTGTAGGATCAATTTGATCTCCCTATTACTCAACTCCACTTGACCACTAGACCGAGGATGATAAGGAGATGCAACTCTATGGTTGACATCATACTTAGCGAGCATCTTGCGGAAAACACCATGAATGAAGTGTGAACCGCCATCAGTCATCAAATATCTAGGGAATCCAAATCCTGGGAAAATGACTTCTTTAAGCATCTTAATAGAGGTGTGGTGATCAGCATTTTTAGTGGGGATAGCTTCTACCCACTTAGTGACGTAATCCACAACACCTAAGATGTGAGTGTACCCATTGGAACTCGGGAAGGGTCCCAATAATCAAAGCCCCAGACATCAAATGGTTCAATGACAAGTGAATAGTTCATAGGCATTTCCTGACGCTTACTGATATTCCCTATTCTTTGGCATTCGTCACAAGACAAGGCAAACTTACGGACATCCTTGAAGAGAGTGGGCCAATAGAAACCTGATTGCAATACCTTATGGGCAGTTCTATCTCCAGCGTGGTGTCCTTTGTAGGATTCGGAATGACACTTCTGCAAGATCTGTCCCTGTTCATGTTCAGGCACACAACGTCTAATAACACCATCTACTCCTTCCTTATAAAGGTGAGGATCATCCCAAAAGTAGTGTCTCAAATCAAAGAATAATTTCTTCTTTTGCTGATAGGTGAAACAGGGTGGTATGTATTTGGCTACGATATAGTTTGCCTAATCGGCATACCACGGTGCACTATGTGAAGTGCGTATGACATTTAATTGCTCATCAGGAAAGCTGTCATCAATAGGTAGTGGGTCATCAAGGACATTCTCTAGCCTAGACAAGTTATCTGCTACAGGGTTATCAGCACCCTTTCGGTCAACGACGTGCAAATGAAATTCCTGTAGCAGGAGAACCCATCTGATCAGCCTAGGCTTAGCGTCCTTCTTCTCCATAAGGTACTTAATAGCAGCATGATCAGAGTGAATAGTGACTGTGGAGTCAACTATGTAAGATTTGAACTTTTCACATGCAAACACGACTGCTAAAAACTCCTTTTCCGTAGTGGCATAGTTTCTTTGGGCACTGTCTAGAGTTTTACTAGCGTAGTGAATAACATGTAACTTCTTGTCAACTCTTTGTCCTAGAACAACACCAACAGCATAATCACTAGCATCGCACATGATTTCAAAGGGCAAGTTCCAGTCAGGTGGTTGAACAATAGGTGCGGTTATCAAAGCCTTCTTAAGTATTTCGAAAGCTTCCTCACAATCCTCATCAAAAACAAAAGGAACATCCTTCTGCAAGAGGTTGGTAAGAGGCCTAGAAATCTTAGAGAAGTCTTTAATGAACCTTCTATAGAAACAGCATGACTTAGGAAACTTCGTATACCTCTGATATCTGTGGGGCAAGGCATTTTCTCAATTGCATCAACCTTAGCCTCATCAACTTCAATGCCTCTTTCATAGATTTTGTGTCCTAAGACGATGCCTTCATTAACCATAAAGTGTTTGTCTCAACAAAAGATTTAACGCAATCAAACTGGAAATTCATACGTGACTCCTTACCTTCCTCCAGCTCCCAATCTTCAGAGTTACGTTTGATTCTCTCCAATAAATTCCACTTGTGGTCAATATCCTTCTTCATAAAAGAACCGGTACAAGAAGTGTCAAGCATGGTACGATCTTCATGAGAAAGCCGAGCATAAAAGTTTTGAGTGATGATTTCTCTCGAGAGCTCATGATTGGGGCATGATATAGCATTGATTTAAGCCTCCTCCAAGATTGAGCTATGCTTTCCCTATCACGAGGCCAAAAGTTATAAATAAAGTTCCGATCACGATGTACTGAATGCATAGGATAAAACTTTTGATGAAATTCCAATTTCAACCGATTGTAGTCCCATGATCCAGTATCATCACATAGCCTATACCATGTCAACGCCTTATCCTTCAAAGATAAAGGAAATACTTTCTTCTTTACCTCATCCTCGGGCAAACCTGCAAGCTTAAATAAACCACAAACTTCATCTACATAGATTAGATGAAAGTTTGGATGTGAAGATCCATCTCCTGTAAAAGGATTAGCCAGCAGTTTCTCAAGCATACCCGAAGGAATTTCATAAAAGATATTTTCAGTAGGTACCCCAGGTTGAGGAACAACTCCTCGTGCTTCCGTTCGTGGTGAAGATACCCCAAACAAACTCCTCAAAGGAACAGTTCCATAGTGACAAGTGACAATAAATTTCAGCACAGTATAAAGATGTTTCCTTACCAATTTCCACTTACCAAAGGCGCTTCACTCCCCGGCAACGGCGCCAGAAAAGAGTCTTGATGACCAACAAGTATAGGAGATCAATCGTAGTCGTTTCGATAAGTAAGAGTGTCGAACCCAACGAGGAGCACAAGGCTCTGATAAATGGTTTTCAGCAAGGTAATAACTGCAAGCACTGAAAGTAGCGGTAACAAGTGATGGTGTAATGAGGTGAAACGTAGCAAGCGAAAAGTAACAAGTAACAAGTAGTAGCAACGGTGCAGCAAGTGGCCCAATCCCTTTTGCAGCAAGGGACAAGCCTGAACAAAGTCTTATAGGAGGAAAAACGCTCCCGAGGACACACGGGAATTTCTGTCATGCTAGTTTCATCATGTTCATATGATTCACGTTCGTTACTTTGATAGTTTGGTATGTGGGTGGACCGCCGCTTGGGTACTGCCCTTACTTCGACAAGCATCCTAGTTATGATTAACCTCTCTCGCAAGCATCCGCAACTACAAAAGAAGAATTAAGACAACGTCTAACCATAGCATTAAACTAGTGGATCCAAATCAACCCCTTACGAAGCAACGCATAAACTGGGGTTTAAGCTTCTGTCACTCCAGCAACCCATCATCTACTTACTACTCCCCAATGCCTTCCTCTAGGCCTAAATATGGTGAAGTGTTATGTAGTCGACATTCACATAACACCACTAGAGGAAAAACAACATACAACATATCAAAATACCGAACGGATATTGTCGTGGGTATAAGCCTGAAAGTAGATGTGTATGGTACGAATGAGATGGCAGAGTCCTAGCTACGGCGAGGTTGTATGAGTTCAGGCCCCTCTGCGGTGGAGGTAACAGCCCTACGTCTCAGTGCTCTCGGAGCTTGTTGTCGAGTGGAATATGGAATACAATGATTTGCTAACCCCTCTACCAGTGGGGGAGGGCGGCTTATATAGAGTGCGCTGCCCTCCACAACGGTTCCGGTACAGGGGTGGAGTAGTGGGGATTGAATGCGTACGTTACAGGTAACATATGCTCTAAATGCTAATAAATGCACCCGGAAAAGTACGGCCGTTTCCCTCCAGAGAGGTTACGATGTACCGAGTGTAGCCAGTCGGTTAGCTTGGTATCCTCCGAATGCTAGTCTCCGACTGGATGGTTGAGGACCTGTTACCGACTGGATGATGGGGACTCCTTAATTCAGTCGGGACTGACTAAGGGCCTTGTCCTTTGTGAGGGGTAGTCCTTGGGTAGGACCTATATGACAGGCCTATGACCCTACCCTAGGACTATGACCCCATCATTAGTCCCCGAATGGATTGGGGTTGAAACGACGAAGCGATGCTTGAAGTTTGGATCCGACTAGAACAAATTTGGCTTGGGCGTTGCTTGCCTCGATCCATTTTATCTTTTCTGACCAACGATCCGAGTGGAAGTACTCGCGAAACAGACTGTCGGAAGCCGAGTGTTTTTGCGGCATCTTTTGACGCGACCGGTCAACTGACAGCGGCGGATTTTCTGGGATCTTCAAATTTCGGTTTCCGCGCGTCCAGCGGGGATGACGCCGGCGCGCTCGAGTAGCGCCTGACGCCTCGATTCTCGCGCCTTCAACTCCTCCACTTATATCGCCGCGGCCCGTCGGGCGGATAAGGTTTCGGGCCACCCGCCAGTGACCCAGTCGGAACCCTATTTAAATCTCGGCGGCGAGGCTTCTTCGTTACGCTCGCCGAATCTTTCGCTCTCGTCTGCTCCGTCTTCCTCGCCGCTTCCAGTGCTCCTACACTCCTTCCTTCTCCTTCCTCCCGAGGGTTCGCCGTCGCCTCCATGACCAAGGGTCAGACCAACAAGATGGAGGCGAGGAAGAAGAAGGGCAAGGCGGCGGCGCCTACTCAGCGGCGGCAGCGGCCGCTGCCGGCGGGGTGGATTCAGGGTGACTTCCTCCCCTCCACGGTGACGGAGGGGGATCTGCCGCAGCTGGTGGAGCACTGAATGATCGTGCATAAGTCCTGGAGGCTGCCGGCGGAGAACGAGGTCGAGCCGGCACCCTGGGAGGGGGAGCGCGTCTTGCTTCTCAGCCACGTCTATCGAGGTTTTTATTTGCCCCCGCATCCTTTCTTCAAGGGCATCATGAATCACTTCGGGGCCCAACTTCACCATTTTCCTCCGAATGCCATCGCCCATCTTTCTGCCTTTATAGTTTTGTGCGAGTGTTTCATCGGCTGCCCTCCCCATTGGGGTTTGTTCAAACACATCTTTTCCGCCAGATCCCAAACCATCAAACGACTGAGCCAGTCGGATGATAAGACGCATCTCCTCCAGCTCTGCGGGGGCTTAGGTTTCCAGAAAAAGAGTCGGAGTAGTTATCCTGCTCTTCAGTTAAGTGAGTCGGTCAGGAACTGGCAGTCGACGTGGTTCTACTGCCAGGATATCGCCTGTCCGAATGCGTCGACTGGGCTGCCTCCTTTTAGTTTAGATCGGCTCGCCCCACCTAAGCAACTCGCGCTCACAAGGGCGGAGAAGAACGACATCCAGCCTCTGGTCGGGGCGCTCGTAGATGTCGTCAGGAGGGGGTCACTGGCATAGACTTGCTGGAGGTCTTCCTCGGTCGGCGTATCCAGCCCCTGCAGGCTCGCGACCACGCCATGTGGCATTATACGGGGCCCGAGGATTCCACTTGGACCAACGTCGTGGGCGTGGCTGAGGAGAGGGTGACCTCGTGGGTGCTCCGGATCACAGGCCCCTACGAGAATCCCAAAGGATCTCGGCGAGTGAAGCCCTTCTGCGCGGATAACCCTCCTTTGTATCAGGTGAGTGGCACTTGTCGAGTGCTCCTAACTGTCTTAATCTTGTCATTTGCTTGAATCTCTGTGTGACGTCTGATGTCGCCGACTGAATTTTATGCAGGAGTGGACCAATTGGTTTTCTCCCGTCTCGAACGGGAACCCGACCGAGGAGGAGGAAGGCAGCCACGAGGGCAGCGTGGAGAGCGCTGAATATGTCTCCGACAGCGGGGAGTCGGAGGAAGAGACCAGCGAGGAAGAGGAGGAAGACGAAGAGCAGGACTCTCCGCCTCTGCAAACAGAGCATCGGACCAAGCGCCTACACGAGCCTGCCGTTCCCTCGGCCCCTCCAGCATCTTCGAGTGCTCCGCCCACTGCTCCGGTGGTCCCGAGTGCTCGGAGCACCAAAAGGGCAAGGGATGCTGCCGCTGAACCTGCGGGTCAGTCTTCCAAGGCGGCCAAACCGAGTGGGTTCAAACCTCGGAAGGCTCTGCCACGGATGAGGGTTGTTGTTCCCGTCACCTCCACGTAAGTGTATCGATCTTCTAATTTCTTCTGCTATCTGAGTGAATTCTTGTTCATTGGTCGAATGGATTTCACTCGACAGAATCGCTACTTCTGCCACCTCTCCGGCGCGCCAAGAAGATGACCCCATGGACACGGACAACGTCGTCTCGTCCTAGCCAGGTGCGTTGTAGTGACTCCGAGTGTTTTATTCTATCATAGGTTCTGCCTCTTTCTTTTTCTGAGACCTCGTGTCATTCGGCCTGTCAGGGGCGATTTGTCTGGATGAGGGCGACCAGGGGAGAGCCGACCCAGCTGTGGAGCCTGTTCTTGAGGCTGCTCCTCCTGCTGCCGCTCTCGCCGCCGACGTGCTACCGACTAAGGCGCTGCCGCCGACTGAACCAGTGCTGGTGGATGAGGAGCCGACTGGGGCGGGCCTTGGGATGCCTCAGGAACCTCCGACGATTCCAGGCTCGTCGAATGCTGAATTCAGCATCCAGCGTCTTCCGGAGGAGCAGGTGGGAGCGGCCAAGGGGGCTATGGTGCAGGCGGAGCTGATGGCTGGAGAAGCCCAGAGGGCCTACGACTCCGTTGCGGCCTTGTACCAGCGGAGCCTGGAGCTGCGGGATGATATCCGAGTAAGTGGTCTAGTAAGTATTTACTTTTCTCCTGTAACCCACTGGGTGTTCTTGAATAGCAGCTGTCGTTTGCAATGGGTTCACTCTGAGTGAACCCAGTGGGTGTAGTCCCCGAGACTTCTGTCGAGTGCTTGCACCGACAGTTGTCTTTATACATATTGTCTTTGCTTTGGTCGTGTCTGTAAATAATATGACCGACTGCTAGCAGTTGTGTCACTCAGAGTGCACTTACTGTAAGAGTCTCCGAGAGTAAGTTGTACTCAGGTCGGGTAGTATTTGCCTCGTAGGCATAGGTGATAACATGCATCTCAATAGGGCAGGCCTCCTTGAGCTGCATGCCAGTGGGGTCACTCTCAGTGAACCCACTGGGTGTAGTCCCCGAGACTGTTGTCGACTGCTTGCGTCGGCACGGGTCTGAAGAACTTAGATCTTTATTGTTGAATTTTCTGATTGTCCCTTGGTGTTTGGTGGCAGAATACCTGTGAAATGGGATCAGCTTATGAGACTCTCAAGGCGGAGAGGAATCAACTCGCTGGTGAGCTTGATGCGGCCATGCTCGCAATGGCTGGCATGAAGGATGCTCTGGAGGGACGAGAGAAGTCATTGGAGCAGGCTCGGAAAGCGAACAAGGTGTTGACTGAGGAAGTGGAAAAGATGGGTAAACAGAGGACTGCTCTGATGGGTCAGATGGGCGTGCTGAACAAACGATGCAGGGCACAGGAGAAATATGTCAGGGACTGGGCTCGGCAGATGATGACGCGTCTGGCCGGTAAGTCCTGCTTTTTCCGAGTGGTTGTGTTATGCGCGTCACACTCGGCACTTATTGTCTGTTTGTCCTATTGTCGCAGATTTTTGCTTTGACGCTGAAGCTAAAGCAGCTGACGTGGAGCGGTCGATTCTTGAGAACGTTCCACTCGGCGACGACGCCAATCGGGATCTGCTCCGTGCGCACATCCGCGTGGGCAAGGTTGGTCCTTTCATCGGTCGACTGAGAGAAGTCGTCGGCCGAATCGACAAGGAGCTTTGGCCAGAAGATGAGTTGCGGCAGGAGATGGAGAACCTGATGACCTGACTGGAGGAGATTCCCAACCGAGTGCAGTCGTGGAATAAATCTGCAGCTCGTTGCGGTGCAGATGTTGCTCTGTCTTTGGTCCGAGTCCATTGCAAGGATGTGCGTGAGGAGAAGCTGAAGACACTGAAGGTGGCCAACACGAAGAAGCTTCGATTTGAAGACTTCGTGGAGACGTTCCTTGAGAGTGCTACCCGCATCGCCGACGGAATCGACTTGGACACCTTCGTGGAGCCCTCCAGTCCTGACGCCGACCCAGCTGACGCATAAGAAATCTTTATCCTCGGTATGCCGAGTGTTTATCTGTAAGGTACTTTGGCCACTGCTATTGGCCGTCACATTCTTAGATCGGTGCGGGTAAGCTTGATCCGCACCGAGTGAACTATCTTTGCTAGAGCTTTGGATCGAATTTTTGCTCTTCTGTTGCAATGTTGATTCGAGTTTTTGTTTGGCGTTTCTTGGTGAAGCCAAAGGCAAACATTCGGAACATGTCAGTTGTTTTGACATCTGCGTGAGCCTCATTGAGGGTTCGTGGAATTCCCTAAGTCCCCGAGTGTGACGTTAAGAGTATACCCGGAGAAGGTTAATACTTAGGCGATTCTTGATCGCACCTAAGCTGCCGAGTGTGACGTGAAGTGCACGCTTGGAGAAGGTTAATACTTAGGCGATTCTGGACCGCAGCTAAGCTTCCCGAGTGTGACGTTAGCGCACACTCGGAGAAGGTTAATACTTAGGCGATTCTGGATCGCAGCTAAGCTCCCCGAGTGTGACGTGTAGCACACACTCGGAGAAGGTTAATACTTAAGTGATTCTGGATCGCAGCTAAGCCCCCGAGTGTGACGCGTAGCGCACACTCGGAGAAGGTTAATACTTAGGCGATGCTGGATCGCGGCTAAGCCCCCGAGTGTGACGTGTAGTGCACACTCGGAGAAGGTTAATACTTAGGCGATTCTGGATCACAGCTAAGCTTCCCGAGTGTGACGTGTAGGGCACACTCGGAGAAGGTTAATACTTAGGCGATGTTGGATCCCAGCTAAGCCCCCGAGTGTGACGTATAGCGCACACTCGGAGAAGGTTAATACTTAGGCGATGCTGGATCGCGGCTAAGCCCCCGAGTGTGACGTGTAGTGCATACTCGGAGAAGGTTAATACTTAGGCGATGCTGGATCGCGGCTAAGCCCCCGAGTGTGACGTGTAGTGCACACTCAGAGAAGGTTAATACTTAGGCGATGCTAGATCGCGGCTAAGCCCCCGAGTGTGACGTGTAGTGCACACTCGGAGAAGGTTAATACTTAGGCGATTCTGGATCACAGCTAAGCTTCCCGAGTGTGACGTGTAGGGCACACTCAGAGAAGGTTAATACTTAGGCGATGCTAGATGCAGCTAAGCCCCCGAGTGTGACGTGTAGCGCACACTCGGAGAAGGTTAATACTTAGGCGATGCTGGATCGCGGCTAAGCCCCCGAGTGTGACGTGTAGTGCATACTCGGAGAAGGTTAATACTTAGGCGATGCTGGATCGCGGCTAAGCCCCCGAGTGTGACGTGTAGTGCACACTCGGAGAAGGTTAATACTTAGGCGATTCTGGATCGCGGCTAAGCCCCCGAGTGTGACGTGTAGTGCACACTCGGAGAAGGTTAATACTTAGGCGATTCTGGATCACAGCTAAGCTTCCCGAGTGTGACGTGTAGGGCACACTCGGAGAAGGTTAATACTTAGGCGATGCTGGATTGCAGCTAAGCCCCCGAGTGTGACGTGTAGCGCACACTCGGAGAAGGTTAATACTTAGGCGATGCTGGTTCGCGGCTAAGCCCCCGAGTGTGACGTGTAGTGCATACTCGGAGAAGGTTAATACTTAGGCGATGCTGGATCGCGGCTAAGCCCCCGAGTGTGACGTGTAGTTCACACTCGGAGAAGGTTAATACCTAGGCGATGCTGGATCGCGGCTAAGCCCCCGAGTGTGACGTCTAGCGCACACTCGGAGAAGATCAATACTTAGGCGATGCTGGATCGCGGCTAAGCCCCCGAGTGTGACGTGTAGTGCACACTCGGAGAAGGTTAATACTTAGGCGATGCTGGATCGCGACTAAGCCCCCGAGTGTGACGTGTAGTGCACACTCGGAGAAGGTTAATACTTAGGCGATTCTGGATCGCGGCTAAGCCCCCGAGTGTGACGTGTAGTGCACACTCGGAGAAGGTTAATACTTGGGCGATTCTGGATCGCGGCTAAGCCCCCGAGTGTGACGTGTAGTGCACACTCGGAGAAAGTTGATACTTAGGCAATGCTGGATCGCAGCTAAGTCCCCGAGTGTGACGTGAAGTGCACACTCGGAGAAAGTTAATACTTAGGCGATGTTGGATCGCAGCTAAGCCCCCGAGTGTGACGTGTAGCGCACACTCGGAGAAGGTTAATACTTAGGCGATGCTGGATCGCGGCTAAGCCCCCGAGTGTGACGTGTAGTGCACACTCGGAGAAGGTTAATACTTAGGCGATGCTGGATCGCGGCTAAGCCCCCGAGTGTGACGTGTAGTGCACACTCGGAGAAGGTTAATACTTAGGCGATTCTGGATCGCGGCTAAGCCCCCGAGTGTGACGTGTAGTGCACACTCGGAGAAGGTTAATACTTAGGCGATTCTGGATCGCGGCTAAGCTCCCGAGTGTGACGTGAAGTGCACACTCGGAGAAAGTTGATACTTAGGCGATTCTGGATCGTAAGCTTTTTTTTTTTGAGACCGGAGTCTGTGACCACGGAAGAACCTTGAACCTGCAAAAAACTCAATCTGCTTTATATTACTTCACCAATACTTGTTCTTTACATTCTTCAGTCGACGGTCACGTGTAAAAGCGCTTCAGGAGATCTCCGTTCCATGCACGCGGCTCGTCTGTCTCCCTCTCAATGTTGTAGAGTCTGTATGCTCCGTTGTTCAGCACCTTGGAGATGAGGAAGGGTCCTTCCCAGGACGGGGCCAACTTGTGAGGTCTTTGCTGATCCACTCGGAGCACCAGGTCGCGTGCTTGGAACGTGCGACTTCTGACGTGGCGTGCATGAAAATGCCGCAGATTTTGTTGATAAATGGTCGAGCGAGTTAGTGCCATCTCGCGCTCCTCCTCCAGGAGATCCACTCTGTCTTGCCTTGCTTGTTCCGCTTCGGCTTCGGAGAAGAGTTCGACTCGTGGCGCATTGTGAAGCAAGTCACTCGGAAGGACCGCTTCTGCTCCATAAACGAGGAAGAACGGTGATCGCCCTGTAGATCTGTTCGGGGTTGTGCGAAGTCCCCAAAGCACTGAAGGTAGCTCGGTAACCCAAGCGCCAGCGGCATGTCCTATCTCTCGCAGGAGTCGGGGCTTGAAACCTTGCAAAATAAGTCTGTTTGCCCGTTCTGCTTGTCCATTGGACTGAGGATGCGCTACGGAAGCAAAATCCACTCGGATGCCTTGGTTTGTACAGAAACCTTTGAATCTGTCCGAGTCAAAGTTTGTCCCGTTGTCCGTGATTATGCTGCTAGGTACACCGAACCTGAATATGATGTCCCTGACAAACTTGACGGCTGTTGAGGCGTCGAGCTTCTTGATGGGCTTCGCTTCGATCCATTTCGTGAACTTGTCGACTACCACCAGCAGATGTGTGTATCCACCTTGGCCTGTCTTGAATGGGCCGACTGTATCTAATCCCCACACTGCAAACGGCCACACAAGAGGAATCGTCTTCAACGCAGACGTCGGCTTGTGGGACTTGTTGGAGTAGAACTGGCAGCCCTCACATCGGTCAACCATATCTTTAGCCATCTCGTTAGCCTGCAGCCAGAAGAAACCAGCCCTGAATGCCTTGGCGACGATTTCTCTCGAAGAAGCATGATGACCGCAGGTCCCCGAGTGAATATCCTCCAGAATTAGCTGCCCCTCCTCTGGGGAGATGCATCGTTGAAGAACGCCTGAGATACTTTCTTTGTACAATTGGCCATCGATTACAGTGAATGACTTCGACCTGCGTACTATCTGCCTGGCTTGGACTTCGTATTCTCGAAGTTCTTGCCTCAAGATATATGCAATGATCGGCACAGTCCAATCGAGAATGACAGCCAGAATCTCCATGACCAGATCAACTACAGCAGGTACATCGACTTCAGTCGGATCTGTTGAACTCTTTGGTTGTACTGGTTCTTCTGTGAAAGGATCTTCTTTGACTGAGGGGAGGTGTAGGTGCTCGAGGCAGACGTCACTCGGGACTGGTCTCCGAGTGGATCTGAGTTTTGCTAACTCATCAGCTGCTTGGTTCTTCAGTCTTGGAACATGGTGAAGTTCTAGACCTTCAAACTTCTTCTCAAGCTTCCTCACTGCATTGCAGTATGTAGTCATGGTGGGGTTTCTGACGTCCCACTCTTTCATCACTTGATTGACCACCAAATCCGAATCGCCGTAGACCATCAGGCGACGGACGCCGAGTGAGATGGCCATACGCAACCCGTAGAGGAGAGCTTCATACTCTGCCTCGTTGTTGGAGGATCGAAGTGTATCTGTAGCACGTACTTGAGCTTGTCGCCCTTTGGTGATATGATCACAACGCCAGCGCCGGAGCCATTCAACATCTTGGACCCATCGAAGAACATTGTCCAATGGGCCGAGCAGATGTGGGTCGGTTGCTGTTGTTCTACCCATTCTGCTATGAAGTCAGCTAGAGCTTGAGACTTAATAGCTTTCTTGGCCTCGAACTTGATATCGCAGTACAGCATCTCCATCGCCCACTTCGCCACTCGGCCTGACGCATCTCGATTGTGGAGAATTTCCGACAATGGAGCATCAGAAACGACAGACACCGAGTGGTCTTGGAAATAATGGGCCACCTTCTTCGCAGTCATGTAAATCCCGTAAATAAGTTTTTGATAGTGGGGATACCTATGCTTGGAAGGAGTCAGGACTTCGGAGACGTAGTACACTGGCCGCTGAACTTTGTATGCTTTGCCTTCTTCTTCTCGTTCGACTGTAAGAACAGTACTGACGACTTGATTTGTAGCTGCGATATACAGAAGAAGGGGCTCTTTACTAAGCGGAGCAGTAAGAACCGGCTGGGTGGAAAGTAGGACTTTGAGGTCGTCGAATGCGACTTGGGCTTCATCTGTCCACTCGAAAGTATCTGATTTCTTCATGAGTCGGTATAGAGTAAGTGCTTTTTCGTCGAGTCGACTGATGAACCTGCTCAAAGCCGCTAGGCAACCTGTGAGCCGTTGAACATCGTGTATTCTGACCGGCCTCTCCATTCGGACGATGGTCCCGATCTTTTCGGGGTTGACATCGATCCCTCGTTCGGAAACGAAGAAACCGAGTAACTTTCCGCTGGGAACGCCAAATGAACATTTGGCGGGGTTGAGCTTGATATCGTACCTACGAAGGTTGGCGAATGTTTCTGCCAAGTCAGTCAGCAGGTCGGAACCTTTGCGTGACTTGACTATGATATCATCCATATATGCCTCCACATTCCGACCGATCTGATCGAGGAGACATTTTTGGATCATGCGCATAAAGGTAGCTCCTGCATTCTTCAGACCGAATGGCATAGTGATGTAGCAGAAGCACCCGAATGGGGTGATGAAGGCTGTTTTTAACTCATCGGGACCATACAGACGGATCTGATGATAGACCGAGTAGGCATCGAGAAACGACACACGCTCGTAACCCGCAGTCGAATCGACAATTTGATCTATGCGGGGGAGCGGAAAATGGTCTTTCGGGCAGACCTTCTTGAGATGCTTGAAGTCGATGCACATTCGGAGCGACTTGTCCTTCTTGGGCACCATGACAACATTAGCGAGCCACTTGGAGTGGTGAACCTCGCGAATGAAGTTGGCTGCCAGCAGCTTGGCCACCTCTTCCCCGATTGCCTTCCTCTTGTGTGTGGCGGATCGGCGCAAGCGCTCTCGGACAGGCCGAGCCGTGGAATCCACGTGCAGTCGGTGCTCAGCCAACTCCCTGGGTACACCTGGCATGTCAGAGGGTTTCCATGCGAAGATGTCCCAGTTCTCACGGAGGAATTGGGTGAGCTCGGCTTCCTATTTAGGATCGAGGGTGGTGGAGATGTTCCTCGGGGCAGCAGTGGCGTCCGTCGGGTGGATGCTGACCTTCTTCGTCTCTCCTGCCGACTGAAATGCAGACTCTGAAGCTGGCTTCTTCGAGCGCATCAGGTCGGCGGGGTCGACTGTTTTCTTGTACTCGTCCAGCTCGAGGACGGCCATCTGCTGGTCGGCGATTCTTGATCCCTGCTGCAGACACTCTTCAGCCCGCTGCCGATCGCCTGTGATGGTGATCACACTCGTCAGGCCTGGCATCTTTAGCTTCAGGTATACGTAACATGGACGGGCCATGAAGTGCGCATACGCTGGGCGACCCAGAATTGCGTGATAAGCGCTCTGGAAGTCAACCACTTGTAACGTCAGCTTTTCCTTGCGGAAGTTCTTGTCGGAGCCGAAAACGACGTCCAACGCGATCTGGCCGAGTGACTTGGCCTTCAGTCCAGGGACGACTCCGTGGAACTGCATGCTGCTCTCGCTGAGTTTGGACATCGGGATGCCCATCCCCTTGAGGGTGTCGGCGTACATGATGTTCAAGCCGCTGCCGCCATCCATGAGGACTTTGCGCAGTCGGACTCCTTCTACCACCGGGTCGACGACCAGGGCCTGTCTCCCCGGGGTGGGTACATGTGCCGGATGATCCGACTGGTCGAAGGTGATTGCAGTCTGAGACCATTTGAGGAACTTGGGGTTGGGAGGGGTGGCCATGTTCACCTCTCTGTTCACCAGCTTCAGTCGGCTCTTGCTCTCGACGTCAACAAAGATCATCAGGGTTGCATGGACTTGAGGGAATGGATCCTTCTTATCCTCCTCATCCTGTTCATGGTCCTTCTCACTCGGTTGCCCTTCGCTGAACCCCTGGATCAGGAGGCGACACTGTCGAGTGGTATGCTTCGCATATATGGGGTTGCCTTCTTCATCCATCTTCGTATGAACCGGACATGGCTGGTCCAGGATGGGTTTATTGAACTGCTTCTTCTTGGGGGTGAACTGAGCCTTCCCTTTGCCCTTAAACTTGGCATTGGTTACGGCTGCAGCTTCTGCTTGCGGAGCGGTCGGAGCTTTCTGCTTCTGCTTCCGAGTGTTGCCCCCATCGCCATCAGCGACTGTTTTGTGCTTGCCGCTTCGGATGCGGTCCTCTTCTTCACCATTTGGGTAGCGTGTTGCTATCTCCATCATCTTGCTCATGGAGATGTCGCCTGTTCGGCCGAACTTCAGGTACAGATCCGTGTACCGCACGCCTGCCTTGAAGGCGCAGACTGCTTGATGCTCGGTGACGTTCTCCACCATGTGATAGAGAGTTGTCCAGCGCTGGATGACGTCACGCAAGGGCTCATTCTGCTTCTGGACGCATTGCTGGAGCTCCACAAGGCCAGTAGGGCGCTTGCACATCCCTTCGAAGGTCCTGATGAACACTCGGGCCAGATCTGCCAAACTGTAAATGCTTGAGGGGGCCAACTGGTTCAGCCACGCTCGTGCCGAGCCGTTGAGTATCAGAGGGAGGTGCTTCATGGCGGCATGGTCGTCCCCTCCTCCGATCTGGACTGCCACTCGGTAGTCATCCAGCCACGTTTCTGGCTTGGACTCTCGTGTGAACTTGCTAATTCTCGTCGCCAATCGGAAGTTGGGAGGGATGTCAGCCAAACGGATGGCTCGACTGAAACACTCGGGACTAGACACGGTGGCCCTGCTTCCACTCGGACGGTCGATATCGCGACCATCGCGGTGGGCTCGACCTCTGTCGACTCTTCGCTGGGCGATATGCCCTCTTGCGTCGGGTCTTGGGTCGTAAGTGTCGCCGACTGAACGCCGATCATCATGATGTCGGGACCCATAGGGCCCACCCCGTGGAGGGGTGCGTGAGCGGCGGCGATCTTCATGAATCATGGAACGACTGCCTCCCCTGTGGCGCTGATGGGAACCAGGGCTGTGAACCGACCGATGCGTATTCGCATGGACGGAACTATTATAGATCCGGTTGTGCGACTGGGAGACCGCCGAATTCTGCTGCTGCGCCGTGTGCAACAGGGCTCGGATCTGCTCGATCCCTCTACCAGCCTCTGAATCAGTCGGCTGGAGGGAATCGGCTATCTAGGCAGCTGCAGCCAAGTTGAGGAGGGGTGTGCGGAACAGCTCCACGTTGCTCCGTCGAGTGTGCCGACTAGCACAACGACGAGGTGGACGACGTGCGCCGGACGCTTCGCCGATCTCGTGCTCGTTCCGGCCAGCCTGAGGGGGATCTTCATGGGAGTTGGCCATGTGTACTTCTGCTGCGGGCCCGTGACCCGCATACTCGGAAGGAAACTCAGTCGGAACCGAGTCCGAGTGCTGGGACGACGGGGCAACCACAACGGACTCAAGAACCGCCACTTGCGAAGATGCGTTCTGGCGCACCTGGGTGTGTTGCACCCAACGCTGGAGCCGCGGACGGCGGGACCGCTTGACGCGGCGCGAGACGGCGGTGTAGGTCGACACCAGAGCCGACTGCTGGAGAAGAAGAATGCCGCGGGCGCCGGCATGGAAGTGCATAGCCCCGCGACGGGGAAGCACCTCGATGTCGAGGGGCGCATCCCGAAGCCACGCCGAATCGTCGACGATGAAGGAGAGAGCGCCGAAGAAGATCTGGTGACCCATGCTCGAATCTCCACTGGACGACATGACGAAAGGAAGTAGTCGCAAACTCGCCGGAAGTCGCTTAGACGCCTGCCCCATGGTGGGCGCCAACTGTCGTGGGTATAAGCCTGATAGTAGATGTGTAGGGTACGAATGAGATGGGCAGAGTCCTAGCTACGGCGAGGTTGTATGAGTTCAGGCCCCTCTAGGGTGGAGGTAACAACCCTACGTCTCAGTGCTCTCGGAGCTTGTTGTCGACTGGAATATGGAATACAATGATTTGCTAACCCCTCTACCAGTGGGGGAGGGCGGCTTATATAGAGTGCGCTGCCCTCCACAACGGTTCCGGTACAGGGGTGGAGTAGTGGGGATTGAATGCATACGTTACATGTAACGTATGCTCTAAATGCTAATAAATGCACCCGGAAACGTACGGCCGTTTCCCTCCAGAGAGGTTACAATGTACCGAGTGTAGCCAGTCGGTTAGCTTGGTATCCTCCGAATGCTAGTCTCCGACTAGATGGTTGAGGACCTGTTACCGACTGGATGATGGGGACTCCTTAATTCAGTCGGGACTGACTAAGGGCCTTGTCCTTTGTGAGGGGTAGGACCTATGTGACAGGCCTATGACCCTACCCTAGGACTATGACCCCATCATATATCAAATTCACATGACTATTATTAACATGACTTATCCCATGTCCTCAGGAACAAAAGTAACTACTCACAAAGCATAATCATAATCATGATCAGAGCTGTAATGAATAGCATCAAGGATCTAAACATAAACTCTTACACCAAGTAATCCAACTAGCATCAACTACAAAGAGTAATCAACACTACTAGCAACCTTACAAGTACCAATCGGAGTCGTGAGATGGAGATTGGTTACTAGAGATGAACTAGGGATTGGAGAGGAGATGGTGCTGATGAAGATGTTGATGAAGATGCCTCCCCTCCGAAGAGAGGAGTGTTGGTGATGACGATGGCGACGATTTCCCCCTCCGGGAGGGAAGTTTCCCCGGCAGGATCGTCCTGCCGAAGCTCTAGATTGGATCTGCTCAAGTTCCGCCTCGTGGTGGCGGCGAAACCACGAAAAAGCTCCCGATTGATTTTTTCTGGAACGAAACCCTTCATATAGCAAAAGAGGGGGGCTAGTGGGCCGCCAGGGAGCACACAAGCTTGCCCTCCGCCACCAGGGGGTGGCGGTGGCAGGGCTTGTGGCGCCCTGGTAGCCCCCTGTGGTACTTCTTTCGCCCAGTATTTTTTTATATAATCCCAAAAAATTCCACGTAACTTTTTAGGGCATTTCGAGATGTGCAGAATAGTGGACTAAGATTTGCTCCTTTTCCAGTCCAGAATTCCAGCTGCCTGAATTCTCCCTCTTCAAATAAACCTTGCAAAATAAGAGAGAAAAGGCATAAATATGGTACCACAAAGTAATATACCAGCCCATAAAGCAATAAATATCAACATGAAAGCATGATGCAAAATGGACGTATCACCCATCACCGTCCAGCAAGCCTACGATGAGATTACTCATGAACGGTGAAGAGCATCATGGAATTGGCGATGAAGGAAGGTTAGTGATGACGATGGCGACGATCTCCCCTCTCCAGAGCCCAGAACAGACTCCAGATCTACCCTCCACAGGAAGAACAGGAGGTGGTGGTGCCTCCGTATCGTAAAACACAATGAACTCTTCTCCTTTATTTTTTTCCGGTCAAAGGAGAATATATAGAGCTGGAATTGGAGGCGGCGGAGCCCCGAGGGGCTCACAAGCCTGCCAGGCCCGGCCAGGGGGGGGGGGCGGTCCTCGTGGGCTTGTGAGCTCCTGGCTCCGTCCCACCAGGTGATTCTTGCGCCAGTATTTTTTATATATTCCACAAAAAATCCTCGTAGATTTCCACGTCATTCCGAGAACTTTTATTTCTGTGCAAAAACAACATCATGGCAATTGTGCTGAAAACAGCGTCAGTCCGGGTTAGTTCCATTCAAATCATTAGAGACCAAAACAAGGGCAAAAGAGTTTGGAAAAGTAGATACGATGGAGACGTATCAATGATTTAAATTCGTTGTGTGGGGATGATGGAGCATAGTCAGACTATATGATTTTGTAGGGATAACTTTCTTTGGCCTTGTTATTTAGAAAGTTCATGATTACCTTGCTAGTTTGCTTGAAGTATCATTGTTTTCATGTCAATAGCAAACTATTTTTTTGAATCTTCCAGATCTGAACATCATGTCACATGAAAGAAGTTGCAAACGACAAATATGTTAGGTAGCATTCCACATCAAAAATTCAGTCTTTATCACTTCCCTACTCGAGGACGAGCAGGAGTTAAGCTTGGGGATGCTTGATACGTCTCCAACGTATCTATAATTTTTGATGGTTCCATGCTATTATCTTGTCAACTTTGGATGTTTTGTATGCATTTTATATCTTTTTTGGGACTAACCTATTAACTCAGTGCCAAGTGTCAGTTCCTGTTTTTTTCGTGTTTTTGATCCTTTTCACAGAAGAATATTAAATGCAGTCCAAACAGAAGATACGCGGGGAACTTGAGAACCAAGGCGGAGGACCCCGGGGGAGGTCACAAGCCCCCTAGGCGCGGCCTGGGGGGCGCCTAGCAGGCTTGTGCCCCCCCCCCCCCCGTGGCTCCTTTGCCCTACTTCTTCCGCCTATAAATTCCCTAAAAATATGAAACCACGGGAGAGAGCCACGAAAAGACTTTTCCGCCGCCGCAAGCTTCTGTCTCCGCAAGATCCCATCTGGGGCACGTTTCGGTGTCCTGCCGGAGGGGGGATTCAGACACGGAGGGCTTCTTCATCAACACCATTGCCTCTCCGATGATGCGTGAGTAGTTCACCACAGACCTTCGGGTCGATAGCTAGTAGCCAGATGGCTTCTTCTCTCTCTTGGATCTTCAATACAAAGTTCTCCATGATCTTCATGGAGATCTATCCGACGTAATCTACTTTTGCGGTGTGTTTGTCGAGATCCGATGAATTGTGGATTTATGATCAGATTATCTACGAATATTATTTGAGTCTCCTCTGATCTCTTATATGCATGATTTCGCATCCTTGTAATTCTCTTTGAGTTGTGGGTTTCATTTGGCCAACTTGATCTATAATTATTGCAATGGGAGAAGTGCTTGGTTTTGGGTTCATACCATGCGGTGTCCTCACCCAGTGACATAAGAGGTAGCGAGGCACGCATCGTGTTGTTGCCATCAAGGGTAAAAAGATGGGGTTTATATCTATTGCATGAATTTATCCCTCTACATCATGTCATCTTGATTAAGGCGTTACTCTGTTTGTTATGAATTCAATATACTAGATGCATGCTGGATAGCGGTTGATGTGTGGAGTAATAGTAGTAGATGCAGACAATGTCGGTCTACTTGTCTCGGACGTGATGCCTGTATGTATAATCATTGCCTTAGATATCATCATGACTTTGCGCGATTCTATCAATTGCTCGACAGTAATTCGTTCACCCACCGTAATACTTGCTATCATGAGAGAAGACTCTAGTGAACACCATGGCCCCCGGGCTACTTCACATCATATTTTAAGCTCTACACTTTCACTTTGTTACACTTTCCGCCTTCAGATCTCACCTTGTAATCAATTGTGAAGGGATTGACAACCCCTTTATAGCGTTGGCTGCAAGTTTGTTTGTTTTTGCGCAGGTACTTTGGTGACTTTCCTTGATACTCCTATTGGATTGATACCTTGGTTGTCAAACTGAGGAAATACTTACTGCTACTGTGCTCTATCACCCTTTCCTCTTCAAGTGAAAAACCAACGCAAGATCAAGAGGTAGCAGTGTGCTGAATGCGGAGGTGTCGTCCATTCGGTGCTAGACCGGGACGGATCATGGGACGGATCATGGGACGACGATGATTTGAATCACGAAGCTGTACACTACATCAACCTCGTTTCTTAACGCTTTCCGCTTAGCGATCTACAAGGGTATGTGGATCCGATATCCCTCTCATAGATGAACGTCACCATGATAGGTCTTCGTGTGCGTAGGATTTTTTTGTTTCCCATGCAACGTTCCCCAAATGTGGCATCATGAGCTAGGTTCATGCGTAGATGTAATTTCGAGCAGAACACAAAAGTTTTTGTGGGCGTTGATGTTCGATTTGCTGCCCTCCTTAGTCTATTCTCGATTCGGCGGTATTTTTGGATTGAAGCGGCCTGGACCAACATTACGCGTACGCTTACGAGAGACCGGTTTCATCGACCAACATGCAACTCGTTGGATAAAGATGACTGGCGGGTGTCGGTTTCTTCAACTTTAGTTGAATTGGATTTGACCGAGGCGGTCCTTGGAGAGAGGTTAAATAGCAATTTGCACATCTCCGTTGTGGTTTTTGCGTAAGTAAGATGCGATCATACTAGATACCCATAGCAGCCACATAAAACATGCAACAACAAATTAGAGGACGTCTAACTTGTTTTTGCAGGGTATGCTTGTGATGTGATATGGACAAATACATGATGTGATATATTGGATGTATGAGATGATCATGTTGTAATAGTTAATATCGACTTGCACGTCGATGCTACGACAACCGCCACGAGCCATAGGGTTGTCTTTAAACTACCATTTGTGTTTGCAGATGCGTTTACTATATTGCTAGGTAGTAGCTTTTGTAGTAATAGCATAGATAGCACGACAACCTCGATGGCGGCACGATGATGGAGATCATGGTTTGGCGCCGGTGACGATAAAGATCATGTCGGTGCTTTGGCGATGGAGATCAAGAAGCACAAGATCATGGCCATATCATGTCACTTATGAATTGCATGTGATGCTAATCCTTTTATGCACCTTATCTTGCTTAGAATGACGGTAGCATTATAAGGTGATCCCTCACTAAAATTTCAAGATAAAATTGTGGTCTCCCCGACTGTGCACCGTTGCGACAGTTCGTCGTTTCGAGACACCACGTGATGATCGGGTGTGATAGGCTCAATGTTCACATACAACGGGTGCAAAACAGTTGCACATGCGGAACACTCGGGTTAAACTTGACGAGCCTAGCATGTGGAGACATGGCCTCGAAACACAAGAGACCGAAAGGTATAGCATGAATCGTATAGTTGATATGATTAGCATAGAGATGTTTACCACTGAAACTACGCTCAACTCACGTGATGATCAGACTTGAGTTAGTGAATTTGGATCATGCCACACTCAAGTAACTAGAGGGATGTCTATTTGAGTGGGTGTTTATTAGTAATTTGATTAGTTAAACTCTATTTATCTTGAACATAGTATGAGTCCACTTTGCAATATTTTATGTTGTAGATCAATGGCTCACACAGTAGCAACCCTGAATTTCAATACGTTCCTAGAGAAAGCTAAGCTGAAAGATGATGGTAGCAACTTTGTAGACTGGGCTCGTAATCTTAGGCTCATCCTACAAGCTGGGAAAAAGAATTATGTCCTTGATGCTGCGCTAGGAGATGAACCACCCGCTACGTCTGACCAAGATGTTTTGAACGCTTGGCAATCACGTAAGGAGGACTACTCAGTAGTTCAATGTGCAGTCTTGTATGGCTTGGAACCGAGACTTCAACGTTGCTTTGAGCATCATGGAGCATATGAGATGTTCCAGGAGTTGAAGTTTATCTTTCAGAAGAACTCCCGGATTGAGAGGTATGTGACCTCCGATAAATTCTATGCTTGCAAGATGGAGGAGAATTCGTTTGTCAGTGAACATGTGCTCAAAATGTGTGGGTACTCAAACCGTCTAGCTGAGTTGGGGATTGAACTCCCGCAAGAGGCTATCACTGATAGCATTCTTCAATCACTGCCACCTAGCTATAAGAGCTTTGTGTTGAACTATAACATGCAAGGGATGAACAAGTCACCCGACGAGTTATTCGCGATCATGAAAGTCGAAGAGTCAGAACTCCGGAAAGAGCATCAAGTGTTGATGGTCAATAAGACCACTGATTTCAAGAGAAACGTCAAAGGCAAGAAGGGTAACTCCAAGAAGAACGACAGAACTGTTGCCAATCCGACGAAGAAACCCAAGGCTGGACCTAAGCCGGAAACAGAGTGCTATTATTGCAAGGGGATGGGTTATTGGAAGCATAACTGCCCCAAGTATTTGGCTGATAAGAAGGCGGACAACGTAAAACCAGGTATATGTGATATACATGTTATTGATGTGTACTTAACCAACTCCCGTAGTAGTGCCTGGGTATTTGATACCGATTTTTTTGCTCATATTTGCAACTCGAAGCAGGAACTGCGGAATAAACGGAGGCTGATGAAGGATGAAGTGACGATGCGCGTGGGAAAGGTTCCAATGTTGATGCAATTGTCGTCGGCACATTCTCACGTCAATTACCACCAGGATTAGTTATGAACTTAAATAATTGTTATTTAGTGCGTGCGTTAAGCATGAACATTATATCTGGATCTTGTTTATTGCGAGACGGTTACTCATTTAAGTCATAGAATAATGGTTGTTCTATTTTTACGAGTAATATCTTTTATGGTCATGCAACCAGTGTGAGGGGTTTGACCATATTGAATCTTGATTGTGATGACACACATATACATAACATTGAGAGAAAAAGATGTAGATTTAACAATGATAGCGCCACGTTTTTGTGGCACTTCCACCTAGGTCATATTGGAGTAAAGCGCATGAAGAAACTCCATACCAATGGGCTTTTGGGGTCACTTGATTTTGAATCGCTTGACACGTGCGAACCATGCCTCATGGGCAGGATGACTAAGACTCCATTCTCCGGAACAATGGAGCGTGCAAGTGACTTGTTGGAGATCATACATACTGATGTGTGCGGTCCAATGAGTGTGAAGGCGCGCGACGGATATCGTTATTTTCTCACCTTCACTGATGATTTGAGTAGGTATGGATATATCTACTTGATGAAGCACAAGTCTGAAATGTTTGAGAAATTCAAGCAATTTTAGAGTGAAGTTGAAAATCATCGTAACAAGAAGATCAAGTTCCTATGATCTGATCGAGGGGGTGAATATATGAGTTTCGAGTTTGGTGCTCACTTAAGACAACGTGGAACCGTTTCACAGTTGACACCGCCTGGAACACCACATCGTAATGGTGTGTCCGAACGTCGTAGTCGTACTTTGTTAGATATGGTGCGATCTATGATGTCTCTTATCGATTTGTCATTATCATTTTGGGGTTATGCATTAGAGACAACTGCATTCACTTTAAATAGGGCACCGTCAAAATCCGTTGAGACGACACCATATGAGCTATGGCATGGCAAGAGGCCAAAGTTGTCGTTTCTTAAAGTTTGGGGATGCGATGCTTATGTCAACAAGCTTCAGCTAGAAAAACTGGAACCCAAAGCGGAAAAGTGCGTCTTCATAGTTTACCCAAAGGAGACAGTTGGGTACACCTTCTATCTCAGATCCGAGGGCAAAGTGTTTGTTGCTAAGAATGGAGCTTTTCTTGAGAAGGAGTTTCTCTCGAAAGAATTGAGTGGGAGAAAGATAGAACTTGATGAGGTTGTACAACCTCTGCTCCCTCTAGGTGGTGGCGCGGGGCATGGGGAAACCTCTTTCAAGGCGACGCCGGTTGAGGAGGAAGCTAATGATGATGATCATGATGCTTCGGATCAAGTTACTATCAAACCTCGCAGGTCGACAAGATCACGTACTGCTCCTGAGTGGTACGGTAATCCTGTCTTATCTATCATGTTGTTAGACAACAATGAACCTGCGAATTATGAAGAAGCAATGGTGGGCCCGGATTCCAACAAATGGCTGGAGGCCATGACGTCCGACATAGGATCTATGTATGAAAACAAAGTGTGGACTTTGAAAGTATTACCTAAAGGTCGCAAGGCTACTCAGAACAAATGGATCTTTAAGAAGAAGACAGACGCAGACGGTAATGTGACCGTTTATAAAGCTCGACTTGTGGCAAAGGGTTTTTCACAAGTTCAAGGAGTTGACTACGATGAGACATTCTCACCGGTAGTGATGCTTAAGTCCGTCCGAATCATGTTAGCAATAGCTGCATTTTTCGATTATGAAATCTGGCTGATGGATGTTAAAACGACGTTCCTTAATGGTTTTCTTAAGGAAGAGTTGTATATGATGAAACCCAAAGGTTTTGTCGATCCAAAGAATGCTAACAAAGTGTGCAAGCTCCAGCGATCCATTTATGGACTCGTGCAAGCATCTCGGAGTTGGAATAAGCGCTTTGATGAGGTGATCAAAGCATTTGGGTTTATACAAGTTGTTGGAGAATCTTGTATTTACAAGAAAGTGAGTGGGAGCTCTATAGCATTTCTAATATTATATGTGGATGACATATTGCTGATTGGAAACAATGTGGAGTTTTTAGAGAGCGTAAAGGATTACTTGAACAAATATTTTTCAATGAAGGACCTAGGAGAAGTTGCTTACATATTAGGCATTAAGATCTATAGGGATAGATCGAGGCGCCTAATAGGACTTTCACAAAGCACATACCTTGATAAATTTTTGAAGAAGTTCAAAATGGAGCAGTCCAAGAAGGGGTTCTTGCCAGTATTACAAGGTATAAAGTTGAATAAGACTCAGTGTCCAGTAACTGCGGAAGATAGAGAAAACATGAGTACCGTCCCCTATGCTTCAGCCATAGGGTCTATCATGTATGCAATGCTGTGCACAAGACCGGACGTCAGCCTGGCCATAAGTATGGCAGGCAGGTTTCAAAGTAATCCAGGAGTGGATCACTGGATGGCGGTCAAGAATATTTTGAAGTACCTGAAAAGGACTAAGGAAATGTTTCTCGTTTATGGAGGTGACGAAGAGCTCGTCGTAAAGAGTTACGTCGATCCAAGCTTTGACACTGATCCGGATGACTCTAAGTCTCGAACCAAATACTATTTATTCTTAATGGGGATGCGGTAAGCTGGTGGAGTTTCAAGCAAAGCGTCGTAGCAGATTCTACATGTGAAGCGGAGTACATGGCTCCCTCGGAGGCAGCTAAGGAGGGTGTCTAGATGAAGCAGTTCATGACGAATCTTCGAGTGGTGCCGAGCGCACTAAAACCAATAACTCTATTCTATGACAATACTAGTGCCATTGCTTTAGCAAAGGAACCAAGGTTTCACAAGAAGACCAGACACATCAGATGACGCTTCAACCTCATCCGCGACTATGTCGAAGGAGAGGACATAAATATTTGCAAAGTGCACACGGATCTGAATGTAGCACATCCGCTGACTAAACCTCTTCCACGAGCGAATCATGATCAACACCAGAACTGTATGGGTGTTAGATTCATTCCAATGTAAATTGCATGGCAATGTGAGACTAAATTATTGACTCTAGTGCAAGTGGGAGATTTTTGGAAATATGCCCTAGAGGCAATGATAAAATAGTTATTATTATATTTCCTGTTTCAAGATAATCATTTATTATCCATGCTATAATTGTATTGAATGAAAGTATAGATACATGTGTGGATATATAGACAAAACAATGTCCCTAGTAAGCCTCTAGTTCGCTAGCTAGTTGATCAAGGATGGTTAAGGTTTTGTGATCATATGCAAGTGTTGTCACTTGATGACTAGATCACATCATTAGGATAATGATGTGATGGACAAGACCCAAATTACAAACTTAGCATGTGATCATGTCATTTTGTTGCTATTGCTTTCTGCGTGTCAAGTATTTATTCCTATGACCATGAGATCATGTAACTCACTGACACCAGAGGAATACCATGTGTGTATCAAACGTCACAACGTTACTGGCTCACTATAAATGTTCTCTACAGGTATCTCCGAAGGTGTCCGTTGAGTTAGCATGGATCAAGAGTGGGATTTGTCACTCCGTGTGACGGAGAGGTATCTCGGGGCCCACTCGGTAATACAACATCACATATAAGCCTTGTAAGCAATGCGACTCAAGTGTTAGTCACGGGATCTTGTATTACGGAACGAGTAAAGAGACTTGCCGGTAACGAGATTGAAATAGGTATAGAGATACCGACGATCAAATCTCGGGCAAGTAACATACCGAAGGACAAAGGGAATGTTATACGGGATTATATGAATCCTTGGCACAGAGGTTCAACTGATAAGATCTTCGTAGAATATGTAGGATCCAATATGGACATCCAGGTCCCGGTATTGGATATTGACCGGGCCATGTCTCGGGTCATGTCTGCATAGTTCTCGAACCCGCAGGGTCTGCACACTTAAGGTTCGGTGACGTTTTGGTACAGTTGAGTTAAAGGTGTTGGTGACCGAAGGTTGTTCGGAGTCCCGGATGAGATCACGGATGCCACGAGGGTTTTTGGAATGGTCCGGAAACGAAGGTTGATATATAGGATGGTTTCATTTGGTCACGGAAAGATTTCGGGCATTACCGGTAGTGTACCGGGAGTGACGAATGGGTTCCGGGTTTTCATTGGGAGGGCCCACCCACCCCGGGAGTGATCCCAATAGTCCTAGGGTGGCGCACCAGCCCTTAGTGGGCTGGTGAGGCCAACCCAAGTGGACTATGGCACCACAAGAAGAAAACCAAAAAAAAGAGGGAGGTGGGAAGGGAGAGGAGGACTCCTCCTTCCCCAAACCGAATTGGAGTTGGAGTCCTCCTCTCCACTTCGGTCGGCGCCCTAGGGGATCCCTTGAGCCCCAAGGCTAGCCCCTCCCCTCCTCCTATATATACTAGAGGTTTTAGGGTTTTTGAGAGACAACTTTTCCACGTGCAACTCAAACCTATACCTCGTAGTTCTTCCTCTAGATCGGATATTTGCGGAGCTCAGGCGGAGCCGTGTAGGAATAGATCATCACCATCACCGGAGCGCCGTCACCCTGCCGAAGAACTCATCTACTTCCCCGTCTCTCTTGCTGGATCAAGAAGGCGGAGATCGTCATCGAGCTGTACGTGTGCTGAACGTGGAGGTGCCGTCCGTTCGGTGCTAGATCGGGACGGATCGTGGGACGACGGTGATTTGAATCACGGAGCTGTACCACTACATCAGCTGCGTTTCTTAACACTTCATGCTTAGCGATCTACAAGGGTATGTGGATCCGGTCTCCCTCTCATAGATGAACATCACAATGATAGGTCTTCGTGTATGTAGGAAATATTTTGTTTCCCATGCAACGTTCCCCAACATTTGGCAACCAATAGATTTATCTTCTTTTATTCATTAGCAAAACTATGTATGAACCATGTGAGACATTTTTATTTTTATTCGACTTGTAATAACTATGCTATTTTTCGATTCAAACTATGAAAAGCATGCAAAATAGGGCGGCCAGACGGCCACGCCGACACATATGGGTCAGCGCATTGGACGCGCTCCCAACCCATATCTAAAACAGGGCGGACGCCGGGCGGGCGACCGACCCAAACGGACAAAAAGCAGACAAAATCGTTGTCCGTTTGGGTCGGCCTGTTGGAGTTTCTCTTAGATCATCTCTTATCAGACCCCATATAATGCTGACCTGCAAAAATCGTTAAAGTTTGCGAAAAATGTTTTTTACGGACCGACGCAGATGTGGACAAAGGAAGACCCCCAAAACGGATCCGTATAAAAGGATATTTGCAGAAGATGTTGTTATACGAATCGTCAATGCGGAGACTACTCGGGCGCCACCGCGTCGACCCGCAAACTGGAAAACCTCCAAATAAAACATAGTTGGAATTTGACAGCGATTCTAGCAAATAAGTTTGAATTTAAACAATGAAACATAGTTCGCGCGCGAAATGAAAGCATAGTTTAAAAGACAAACGGAAAAGGGCTTCATGCATCCTGGTCGTTCTTCAGTCTGCACAATCGAGGTCACCACCGCCCCCGAATCCATCGTGTGCACTTGTTCCTACTCCGGTACCGAAATCATCGCCGCCATTGTAATATGCAAGCATCCTCCAAAGACTTTGCTAGCAATACCTTATTTGATCGCAGCATGGAATCTATCTTGTCTCGCAAGGTCAATGCTTCGTGTTCCCTTCTGATCTTCTTCTTTGTATTTTTTTCATCATCGAGCTTGTTCAAGTTTCTTGGGCCATCATCATCTTCATCTTCATCCATGTCCATAAATGAACCTCTCTTCCATGGAGATTCTCTGTCAATCAATGTCCACTTGTCATAGTTTTTTAGTAATTCCAAACAATGCTCTAGTTTAAATTTTTTACCTTCAGAAGCATCCATGTCTTTGTATCACTGTTGGGCAATTTTTTCCTCCACAATTAAAACAAAGTCAAACTAATGGAACCAATTAACATTATGCAAACTGATGGAACCATTTTGACATGAACCAACTCACATAGTCGGATTAGACGGTTCCACTTGGAGGACCATTGTGAACTTGTTCCAAGCAAGCTATCCAATGGCTACAAGTCGGCTTGATCACGTCCGAACGACCTTGGAGTGACCGAAAGGTCCGAGGCTGTCCTGTTAGGATACTTGGCCATGAATTGGAAGTATTGATCCTCAATTCTTTGCCAATACGTCTTGGCGGTTTGGGACACACCCGTGCAAGGATCCATATACAGCGCACTCCAAGCCTTGATCAAGATTTGATCTTCCAAGATCGTATAGTTGTTCGAGCTCACGCTTTTTCCCTTGCGATTGCTGATACGTCCCATCATCTACCTCCTCCACCTCATCTTCACCATCGTGGTCATCAACGCCACCCTCCAATTCATTGTAATCGAAACCAGCGACTCGGCCTTGATCGGTGTCGACTGCATGGGTGGCCAACAAGTTCACGAACTCGGCAGCAACATTATTCGAACCACCACTACATTGAGTGAAAGCACATCACCACCTACCAGAATGGCAAGAAATTGAAGCAAAAATAAGTGAGCGAAGATGCATACCTTCCGACCCTTTCATCGAACACCTCGCTTGCGGTGGAAACAGCGCCGTAGAAAGGCACCACCGGGGAACGTGTCGCCGGGGCAAATGAAGTGGCCGGAGGTTTCTTCGCAGGAACCTTCTTCTGCTTCACGTCTGAAACCTTGCTCATCTTCCCTGTCGGCGGCCGTGCAGATCGCGCAGCAGCGGCGGCGCCCGACGCGACTACCCTTCCGGCTGGGCTAGCCGGAATGCCACCCTGCACGGCAACGTTGCCTTGCCGCTTGCGGCTAGCGCGTTGGTGACTAGGGCGACGGCGGGGGCGACATGGCCGACGACGAGATCCGCCGGACGGGATTGCACGTGCGCGACCTCCACGTTGACGAGATTCGCCGGCTGGCAGGATTCCATGGCGGTGAAGAATGGCGGGGAAGAAGGTCCGGAGCACACGGTGGGAGGGGCAACGGCTGCGAAGGAGGGGGGAGCAGGGAACAGTCGCGCGGAAATTTCCCTCGCGCCAAATCTCGTTGCGGATAAGGAGCGTGCTCGGGTCGGTCTCCTACCCCGTGAATCTGAAGGTTGAGGGCGAACTTTGGCCGCGCCCCGCAAATATTTTACGGGCCAGACGCGTTTGAAGGGTCTTGTCTTACAACATTTTCCGTCCCGATTCGTATTTTAACGATTATTTTGCTGGTCGGGGCATTATACGGGGTCTTACATAGGTTGACGTGTTTGCCTAATAAGAATACGAGAGAGCAACATTTCGTTTTGCTTTTGAAACGGTAGTAGAACAATCATAATTTTCATATAATGATAGCAAAAAGTAAAATATTTACAAGGCTAAAAATAACGGCAAAAGATTATGTCCGACCATATCCCCTTTACCTTATCTTTTAGGGGACGACGAGACCCACTCATTCTTCCTCACCACAAACACATCTCTTTGACGTCATGAACATCACTCTTCCCTTTTTCCTTCATTTGTGTTTATCCTCCGCCATCGACAATAGGTTGTCGCTCTCATCCACTTTTTGTTTTCTTTTATCCCGCGATGACTATGGCTCCTCCCCTCAACGGGTGACAAGGGTTGCAACCATCACCAACTGGTGCTGGAGACGGTGGCGACAAGTGCATGAGACCCGCGGCGGCCGACGTTCAGGGTGTTGGAACCACGTTGAGAAGTGTTGGTGACCCGATGACTATTTAAATTTTTTGACAGCAACCCCAATTTTTTCAACAATTGTCTTTTGTTTTTGCTGGATCAACCAATTTTCCTCGCTACCATGTTTTATCGTTTGTTGGAATCGGTATAACAATTTTCTACCACCATCTTCATTTTATGTTGGAACCAACAAAATTTGTGCTACCATCTTTGTTTGGTAGAAGTTGTGTACCAATTTACTACCACCATCATCGTATTTTGCTGGAACCAAGCAAAATTTTGCTACCATGTTTTGCTTTCGTGAAACCAGTGTACCACTTTTGTTCGTACCACTCTTTTGTGTTTTGCTACTATTGGCGTTGTCAATTGCTACATCTATTACATGATGCACTGATCTCGCAATGATGTTTTTTGCTGCAACCAACGTTGGTGGAAGCTACAAATGGCATCGATGCAAGCTACAGCCGTCCATGACGAGCTGTGACCTCGCGCGACAGCACCATGGTTACTGCAACCCACGGGGAACCACTCCAGGTTCGAGTGGTGACCACAACCCACAGGTGCTGCAACTGCACCACCCACACACTGGAATCGACACTCACTATTGTAAGATGGTTAAAAAACAACACATGTATCGAAGAGCTTTCTACAAAACGGTTTGCCATGTACTGTTGGAAATATGCCCTAGAGGCAATAATAAATTAGTTATTACTAGTCGCCAACCCGTGCATTCACACGGGCTAGTTTCGAAATTAATATATATGAAAAACCTCAAACCATTTATAACTTTTGAATCTTGTTTAGATCATAACACATGTGGAACACCTGATAATTTCAAATTCTACTAATTATACATTATAAGAGAACCATTCATTTGATTTTGTAGTTTTTGTACATTTGCAGTGTCTCACACTCAAATCAATATAAAATTTAATATGTTTTGATTTTCTTTTCTATTTTGCGTCCATGGATTATGCAACATGTATAAAGAGCGCTTGCATATGCAACTTTGATTGATAATCGGTGCTATAATTTAAATTTGGTCAGTTTCTTTCCTTGATGATGTAAAGTTTGTATGGACAACCTTGTTCCTTCAATGATAGACTTGTGAGCAATTCTATTCTATATTGGTATGGAAATAGTTCTTATTCATGAAATCAGACTCATCGCAAGAGAATTCCTACCAAGAATTACATAGACTAAGATCATTAAATTATATATTGCGGTATCAAGTGGACCTATGTCATCTAGAAGATTCCAATTGGTTAGGAAATATACCATTGTAAAATATAAATTAATAAAGGAAAATTGAGAAACAAACAAACATATCGATGATAAAATACAATAACATTAGAGTGATACTTTATAAGAATGTTATCCTTCAAATATATGTATAGGCCAAGATTTATTAAGATTTTTTCTCAGATAAATGTATTTGTTATGAATGCAAATGATTTTTTTTATCTAAAGTAACTTCTACTTGTCTAGAAGATGGTAATTAATACTTGAACACAAAATATGTGTGGGTTGTAGACCCAAAAGGAGGTAGTATATCCAAACCGGCATACATTTCTTATGATAAATCTTCTATAAGGAGCTAGCTGACCCGAAATTGCTCTGCCAAATATTAAATGATATGAAAGCCTTTCTTTGCCGTGTAATTATATGAAGGCCTTATCCACAAGTAAAGCACATATAGTTTTCTCACGAAAGTCCACTAAAGGAATAACTATTCTCCGTAATGGTGTGAAATAAATCATTTTAATTGCAAATTTGCAATGACATAAAATATTGAGTATTACTTTTAAACTATTATTTATTTCACACTGCTACCGTTGATGAACCTACGACCAATTCTAATTGAATGTGAATGCTTAACCCAAGGCATATTTAAATGAATGACCTGCGTAGCTAGCGCCCAGTGAATAAAAGGTCATAAAAAATTACATCAAATTTTATTGACACAAAACCAGTTCAGCCATATATCAAGAGAAGTGGCTATGAGCTAAAATATAAATATATCCACATAAGTAAGTGGCTCTGCGAGCTAAAATATAAATATATCAAGAGAATAAGCGGCTATGAGATCAAATATAAATTCAGAAGTTTTGCTTATCTATGCGGATCTCTATTTTTGCTTCTATTATTTCCTTATCCATTCACCGGAAGATACCAAGTTATACTATTTGGAACGAAAGACAGGCCAAACCTTAATCAATTTTTTGCTTTTAACAATACTTTAGTCAAATAATCAACCACATAAATTTTGTGGAGAGCAAGAGAAAGTTATGATAGATAATGCTACAAAATTTCAGAAAATAACAGCCAAACACACCATAAGAATATTATATTCTAAATGGCCATGAGGTCTGTATGAAGTAAGATGTTCGCTAACTTCATCTATTTAAAACTATAGACACATTGTTACATATATAATGAGGAGGAGATACTAACTCTCGTGAGTATCAACCATATATATAAATGGACACGGACATGTCATCACCATACTAAATTGTGTTGAGGTTGCCACTGTTTTTATGCTAAGATGTCATCATTGCTGGCAGGAGAGTTCTTTGTGAGCGTTTCACATTTCAAACTTCTGATATTGGTACATATACAAGGAGAAGCAGATATTAACTGTACTGAAATGAGTTTTTGTGATATCTAGCATTTCTCATGGAAGACTATTATGAGTTTCCTTATTAGATCATGCTGATTCAGACAAAATAATACTATGAAAACCCGATTAACTATAGAACCCAGTGAATAAAAACATTTGTACATGATCAGCTATAACGGGCTATAGCGGCATATTTGTACATGATACCATTTAGCAACACCTTGCTGAAAAGGCTATAGCGAGGCTATAGCGGGGCTATAACGGGCTATTTAAAACTATGTTGGACATCATCATGATTAGAAGCAGAATAGACAATCATTAAAAAATGTCAAGATTAAATTGTAAGAAGATTCACATGTATTCGTACCTTCACTGGGCAACATTGTTGTGTACTGGCATATGCCTTTCACATGAGATAAGAAGCAGCAGAGAAGTTCTTATTTTTATAGAAGCAACGGGGAGGTTGATGCTAACTCCGGGCCACCCATGCTCTATGGTACACAACCCATCCAGTTAGGTGGTCATCATTTTTCACAAGGATTCTTCACTAACCTGACATAGTCAATGATGTCATAATAAGTTTATGAATGTTTGGCAGTGTGATGCCCAACGAAAAATCTTCTCAATTTTGGACTGGCTATTCTGCTAGCTATTCCGTTCTTGGCTCTGTATCACATGATCTGAATATATTGGACACGATGAACATCCAGTCGATGCCTTGTGATATATCCTTCAACCACCTACAGCTGGGCGTCTCACCAAAGAACTGATTATCGTTCATCAAATTCAAGGCCAAGACACAACCCGAACAGTCCTCGCAGAAAAGCAATCATACATATTTTAAACCTAAGGGTGGAGAGATTGTAATATTATGAAAGATGCATGCATAGAACATCAGAACTCATATATTATGAGGAGAAAAGCAATCTGAGAAAGGAACCCTGAAAAAGGGACCAAAATCATTGACGTTTTATTATGAATAGACATGAGAAACAGAAATCAGATCCAAGTATAATAGGATGAAAACGAATTGATCTAGATAATGCTTGCTTTTGACAGTTCCATCTCCACGTGATGCAAGAAGAAACATTAGTAAATATGGACGTGGCGACCTAATATGGAGAGAGCCATGGAGTTATATGCACAAATTTGCAGCAGAACACATGAGAAAGATGAGGTCATGAGAGAGCATAGATGACTGACTTGGCATGGCAGTTTGTAAGATCTAACCTGAGGGTCTTTGCAACTGGTGCTCCTTTCCTGAGGATGATTGTGTCTAGGCATGTAGCAATGGAGGAGTGCTGGCAGAAGGCGTCATGCCATGGTATAGGCTTCTGAGATCGCCGCCATGGTATAGGCTTCTGAGATCGCCGCCTGAGAGCTATAGACGATGAGGAACTGCCATCATATCGGTAGAGAAGACGGTCACCGCCAAGGATGGCTCGGCTTTTGAGATCGTGATTCTTTTTTTTCCTTTGCTGACCTAGAAAATTGAGGAAGGAGAGTCGTGAGATATGGGATGTGAGATATTTGTTTTTTGACAGCATGAGATGTGAGATATTAAGAAGGGGAACTATAGAAAAGAAAGAGTCGTGATAGATTAGGAGAAGCAGTGAAATGGATGTGGTAATTTTTAGGCAGTTATTATATTTTCAAAAGATCTAACGTAATAACTGGTATAGCTATAGATTGAGATAAATTTTTTCCTTTTCTTTTTTTAGTGCTGACAAAATCTTTTTTTTCCTCGGGATTTTAAGGTTGGATCTACATCGTAATAATTCGGTCCCACGCTGGATGAACGGCTCGTAAAATCTAATTTACGTGGGAATTTTTAGGGAGTCTAGAATTAGTATAGGTATAGATAGATTATATTTCCTTGTTCATAATAATCGTTTATTATCCATGCTAAAATTATATTGATTGGAAACTCAAATATATGTGTGGATACATAGACAACACACTGTCCCTAGTGAGCCTCTAGTTGACTAGTTCGTTGATCAAAGGTGGTCAAGGTTTCCTGACCATAGGCAAGTGTTGTCACTTGATAACGGGATCACATCATTAGGAGAATCATGTGATGGACAAGTCCCAAATTATATACGTAGCATATTGATCGTGTCATTTTATTGCTATTGTTTTCTGCGTGTCAAGTATTTGTTCCTATGACCATGAGATCATATAACTCACTGGCACCAGAGGAATGCCTTGTCTGTATCAAACGTCACAACATAACTGGGTGACTATAAAGGTGCTCTACAGGTATCTCCGAAGGTGTTTGTTGAGTTAGTATGGATCAAGACTGGGATTTGTCACTCCGTGTGAAGGAGAGGTATCTCGGGGCGCACTCGGTAATACAACATCACACACAAGCCTTGCAAGCAATGTGACTAAGTGTAAGTCACGAGATCTTGTATTACGGAACAAGTAAAGAGACTTGCCGGTAATAAGATTAAAATAGGTATGCGGATATCGACGATTGAATCTCGGGCAAGTAACATACTGAAGGACAAAAGGAATGACATACGGGATTATATGAATCCTTGACACTGAGGTTCAACCGATAATATCTTCAGAGAATATGTAGGATCCAATATGGGCATCCAGGTCCCGCTATTGGATATTGATCGAGGAGTACCTCGGGGCATGTCTACATAGTTCTCGAACCCGCAGGGTCTCCACACTTAAGATTCGACGATGTTTTAGTATAGTTGAGTTATATGCGTGTTTATCGAATGTTGTTTGGAGTCCTCGATAAGATCACAGACATCACGAGGGTTTCTGGAATGGTCCGGAGACGAAGATTGATATATAGGATGACTTCATTTGGTTACCGGAAAGTTTTCGGGCATTACCGGTAATGCACCGGGAGTGACGAATGTGTTCCGGGTATTTACCGGGAGGGGGGCAACCCACCCGGGAGTGGCCCAAGGCCTTGAGGGTGGTGCACCACCCTTAGTGGGCTGGTGGGACAGCCCAAGAGAGGCTAGGCGCCAAAAGGACAAAAACCAAGAGAGAAAAAAAGAAAGGTGGGAAGGTGGAGAAGGACTCCACTTTCCAATCCTAGTTAGACTAGGATTGGAGGAGGACTCCTCCACCTCCTTGGCCGGCGCACCTAGAGGGCCTTGGCCCTCAAGGAAAGTCTCTCCACCTCTCCCCCTATATATACTGGTGATTTAGGGCTAATTTGAGACAACTTTTGCCACGTGCAACTCAGATCTAGACACCATAGTTTTACCTCTAGACCGTATTTCTACGGAGCTCGGGTAGAGCCTTGCAAGAATAGATGCTTCACCACCACCGGAGCACCTTCACGCTGCCGGAGAACTCATCTACTTCTCTGTCTTTCTTGCTGGATCAAGAAGGCCGAGATCATCGTCGAGCTGTACGTGTGCTGAACGCGGAGGTGCCGTCCGTTCGGCACTAGATCGGAACGGATCGTGGGACGGATCGCAAGACGATTCGTGCAATGGATCGCGAGATGGTTCGTGGGACGGTTCGTGGGATGGATCGCGGGACGGTTCATGGGACAGATCGCAGGACGGTTCGTGGGACGGTTCGCGGGGCGGATCGAGGGACGTGAGGACGTTCCACTACATCAACCACGTTTCTTAACGTTTCTTGCTGTGTGATCTACAAGGGTACGTAGATCCAAATGTCCTCTTGTAGATGGACATCACCATGATAGGTCTTCGTGTGCGTAGGAAATTTTTTGTTTCCCATGCAACGTTCCCCAACAGTGGTATCAGAGCTAGGTTCATGCATAGATGTAATCTCGAGTAGAACACAAATGGTTTTGTGGACGGTGATGTTCGATTTGCTGCCCTCCTTAGTCTTTTCTCGATTCGACGGTATTGTTGGATTGAAGCGGCCCGAATCGACATTATTCGTACGCTTATGAAAGACTGATTTCATTGCTTGACATGCAACCTCGTTGCATAAAGATGACTCGCGGGTGTCGGTTTCTTCAACTTTAGTGTAATTGGTTTTGACCGAGGCGGTCCTTGGAGAGGCTAAATAGCAATTTGCACATCTCCGTTGTCGTTTTTGCGTAAGTAAGATGCGATCTACTAGATACCCATAGCAGCCACGTAAAACATGCAACAACAATTAGAGGACGTCTAACTTGTTTTTGCAGGGTATGCTTGTGATATGATATGGCCAATGACGTGATGTGATATATTGGATGTATGAGATGATCATGTTGTAATAGTTAATATCGACGTGCACGTCGATGGTACAGCAACCGGCAGGAGCCATAGGGTTGTCTTTAAACTAAGTTTGTGTTTGCAGATGCGCTTACTATATTGCGAGGATGCAGCTTTAGTAGTAATAGCATAAGTAGCACGACAATCCTGATGGCGACACGTTGATGGAGATCATGGTGTGGCGCCGGTGAGAAGAAGATCGTGCCGGTGCTTCGGTGATGGAGATCAAGAAGCACATGATGATGGCCATATCATGTCACTTATGAATTTCATGTGATGTTAATCCTTTTATGCACCTTATTTTTCTTAGAACGATGGTAGCATTATGAGGTGATCTCACACTAAAATTTCAAGACGAAATTGTGTTCTCCTCGACTGTGAACCATTGCTACAGTTCGTCGTTTCGAGACACCACGTGATGATCGGGTGTGATACACTCAATGTTCACATACAACGGGTGCAAAACAGTTGCACACGCAGAACACTCGGGTTAAGCTTGATGAGCCTAGCATGTGCAGACATGGCCTCGGAACACAAGAGACCGAAAGGTCGAGCATGAATCGTATAGTTGATATGCTTAGCATAGAGATGCTTACCACTGAAACTATTCGTGACTCACGTGATGATCGGACTTGAGATAGTGGATTTGGATCATGTACCACTCAAATGACTAGAGAGATGTACTTTTTGAGTGGGAGTTCTTAAGTAATATGATTAATTGAACTAATTATCATAAACACAATCTAATGGTCTTTGCGAATTATGATGTAGCTTGAGCTATAGCTCTACTGTTATTATATGTTCCTAAAGAAAATTTAGTTGAAAGTTGATAGTAGCAACTTTACAGACTGAGTCCATAAAACTGAGGATTGTCCTCATTGCTGCGCAGAAGGCTTATGTCCTTAATGCACCACTCAGTGTGCTGCACCTCAGGCGTCATCTGTGGATGTTGCGAACATCTGACATACACGTCTTTGATGACTACATGATAGTTCAGTGTGCAATACTTAATGGCTTAGAAGCAATATACCGAAGACGTTTTGAAAACATCGCAGAACATAAGAGATGTTCAAAGAGATGAAATTGAGATTTCATGCTCGTGCCCTTTTTGAGAGGTATAAGACCTCCAACAAGATTCTTTGCCTACAAAGTAAAGGAGAAAAGCTCAAATCGTTGAGCATGTTCTCAGATTGTCTTAGTACAACAATCACTTGAATCAAGTGGGAGTTAATCTTCCAGATGAGATAGTGATGGTTCTCCAAAAGTCACTGCCACTAAGCTGCTAGAGCTTCATGATGAACTATAAACAAATCAAGGATAGATATGATGATCCTTGAGTGATTCGCAATGTTTGACACTGCGAAAGTGGAAATCAAGTAGGAGCATCAATTCTTGATGGTTAATAAAACCACTAGTTTCAAGAAGGGCAAGGGCTAGAAGGGATACTTCATGAAACGGCAAACCAGTTGTTGCTCTAATGAAGAAACCCAAAATTGAACCCAAACCCGAGACTAAGTGCTTCTGTTATGAGGGGAACGGTCACTGCGGCGGAGCTACCCTAGATACTTGGTAGATAAGAAGGCTGGCAAATTTAACAGAAGTATATTTGATATACATGATATTGATGTGTACTTTACTAGTACTCCTAGTAGCACGAGGGTATTGGATACCGGTTCGGTTGCTAAGTGATTAGTAACTCGAAACGAAAGCGACGATATAAACGGGGACTAGCTAAAGGCGAGGTGATGATATGTGTTGGAAGTGTTTCCAAGGTTGATGTGATCAAACATCGCACACTCCCTCTATCATCGGGATTGGTGGTAAAATCTAAATAATTGTTATTTGGTGTTTGCGTTGAGCATGAACATGATTGGATCATGTTTATTGCAATACGATTATTCATTTAAAGAGAATAATAGTTATTCCATTTGCTTGAATAATTACCCTCAATGGTTTATTGAATCTCGATCGTAGTGTTACACATGTTCATAATATTGGTGCCAAAATATACAAAGTAATAATGATAGTACCACTTAGTTATGGCACTTCCACTTGAGTCATGTTGGTGTAAAACACAGGAAGAAACTCCATGCAGATGGATCATTTGGATTCACTTGATTTTGAATCACTTGAGACATGCAAATCATGCCACATGAAACAAGAGAGTAACTTGTTGGGAGTAATGCATTTTTGATGTGTGCAGTCCAATAAGTGCTGAGGCACGCAGTGGATATCGTTATGTTCTTACTTCACTGACGATTTAAGTAGATACATGAGTATTTACTTGATGAATCACAAGTCTGAAATATTGAAAAGTTCAAAGCTATATCAGAGTGAAGATCGCCGTGGCAAGAGGATAAACTGTCTACGATATGATCATAAAGATGAATATCTGAGTTACGAATTTTTTGTACGCAGTTAAGACAATGTGAAAATTGTTTCGCATTCATGCCACCTGGAACACCATAGTGTGATGATGTGTCCGAACGTCGCCACACACTATTTTGATATGGTGCATACTATCATGTCTCTTATCGAACTACCACTATCGTTTATGGGTTATGCATTAGAGACAACCGCATTCACTTTAAATAGGGCACCGCGTATTTCTATTGAGATGACACGGTATAGACTATGGTTTGGTGAAACCTAAGTTGTCGTTTCTTGAAAGTTTGGGGGTTGCGACTCTTATGTGAAAAAGTTTCAGTCTGATAAGCTCAAACCCAAAGCGGATAAATGCATCTTCATAGGATATCCAAAACAGTTGGATACATCTCCTATCTCAGATCTGGAAGCAAAGTATTTGTTTCTAGAAATGGGTCCTTTCTCGAGGAAAGGTTTCTCTCAAAATAATTGAGTGGGAGTGTGGTGGAACTTGATGAGGTTAGTGAACCGTCACTTCAACCAGTGTGTAGCAGGGTGCAGGAAGATGTTCCTATGGCGCTGCTTAGCAGTCCCCGACAACGACACTAGAAGAATGTTGTTGATGAGTCCCTGACTTGATGCCTTCGCGACAACAATGCCAGAACTGCTGCTAGTTGTTCAACAATTAGCAATTGTCTTGCAATGGCCCACCAGCGCGTGGGTTCACGACAGTTTTCGAGGGTAGAGTATTCGACCCAAATTTGTTGGTACGCCAGTCAGGAGGTGAAAGAATACTCTCGAGTATTAGCAGCTGAATGTGTCAGATTCAACCACACCTGAAAGATTAGTATCTGCAAGCAAAGTATCAGCAGCAAAGTAGTATGATAACAACGGTGTCAGAAACGATATGTTGACGACAGACTATTCCTAACTGAAGTATCAATGGCGCCAGAAGTTGCCTGTTGACAAAAATTGTATTTTCCCGTCAACGCCGAGCGAACCAGAATTGTAGCAGGTAGCAGCAGTGTAACGAGTAACATCAGTGGCAAGGAACGACAGTAGTGACATCAGTAGCAAGTAGCAACAGTAGCAAGTAACAACAGTAGCAAGTAGAAACAGTAGCAAGTAACAGCAGTAGCAAGTATCAATAGCAGCAACAGTGGGACAAACTCGTAGGCAATGGGTCGGTGATTCGTTTCGATGATATTCATCATGCAACAGTTATAACACGGAGAGATATGTGGCTAGCTCGTGTTCGTCAATGTGATTTAGGCATGCATTCCGTGTGTAGTCATACGTTCTTAGGGAAAAGAACTTGCATGACATTTATTGTCCATCCCTCCCGTGGCAGCGGGTTCCAAAAGGATACTATAGGATATTAAGGTTCTCCTTTTAATAAAGAACCGGAACAACGCATTAGCACTTGGTGAACACATGAACTCCTCAAACTATGGTCATCACCGGGAGTGGTTCCGGTTATTGTCACTCCGGGGTTGCCGGGTCATAACACATAGTAGGTAACTGCAACTTGCAAGATCGGATCTAAAACACACATATATTGGTGACAACATAATAATTTCAGATCTGAAATCATGGCACTCGGGCCCTAGTGACAAGCATTAAGCATGGCAAAGTAGTAGCAACATCAATATCAGAACATAGTGGATACTAGGGATCAATCCCCGTCAAAACTAACTCGATCACATGATAGATCTCATCCTACTCATCACCGCCCAGCGAGCCTACAAATAGATTACTCATGAACGATGAAGAGCTTCATGGAATTGGAGAGGGAATAAGGTTGATGATGACGATGGCGACGATTTTCCCTCTCCGGAGCCCAAAATGGACTCCAGATGTGTCCTCCAGATGAAGAACAGGATGTGGCGGCGCCTCCATATCGCAAACGCGATGAAATCTTCTCTTCTGATTTTTTTTCTAGGCGAAAGTGAATTTGTAGAGCTGAGTTTGGGGGCGGCGGAGCAACGTGGGCCCCACAAGCTTGGTTGCCGCGGCGAGGGGGGTGGCCGCGGCAACACGGCTTGGGGCCCACTGGCCCATCCCCTCCGGTGGATCTTTGCGTAGGTATTTTTCATATTTTCCAGAAAAATTCTCCGTAAATTTTTAGGACGTTCCGAGAACTTTCATTTGTGCACAAAAACAACACCATGGCAATTCTGCTGAAAACAACGTCAGTCCGGGTTAGTTCCATTCAAATCATGCAAATTAGAGTCCAAAACAAGGGCAAAAGAGTTTGGAAAAGTAGATACGGTGGAGACGTATCAAACTCCCCCAAGCTTAAAACCTTGCTTGTCCTCAAGCAACTCAGTTGACAAACTGAAAGAGAAAGAAAAACTTTGACAAAGTCTGTTTGATCTTGTTGTTGCAACTATGTCTAACTCGTAACCAGAATTTCAGCAAGATCACAAGTTAACCACATAAGCAAGTGACACAAAGGTCTCACGGTAAACTAATATCAATGGCATAATCAGCTAGCGAGCAAATAATAATGAGTTTCAGATACCAACAATTCAATCAAAACAAGCATGAAGCAATATGAATAGGTGGTATCTCGCTAGCTCTTTCTGAGACCGCAAAACATAAATGCACAACACTTTCAAAGATCAAGGGTTGACTAAACATTGTAATTCACAGCAACGAAGATCCAGTCATAGTCATACTCAATATCAATCAAAAGCAAAGCATAAAAATGACAGAGGTGCTCTCTAATTGGTGCTTATAAGAAGAGGATGACTCAACAGGAAAATAAATAGACATGCCCTTCGCAGAGGGAAGCATTGATTTGCAGAGGTGCCAGAGCTCAAGCTTTGAAAACAGAGATAATAATTTTGGGTGGCATGCTTTCATTATCAATGCAATGACCAAGAGTTCTCAATATCTTCCACGCTACTCATGCTATAGGCGGTTCCCAAACAGAAAAGTAAAGTTTTAACTCCCCCACCACCAATCAATCATACTCCACGGCTAGCCGAATCCTCGGGTACCGTCCATACTAACATCAATCCAGGGGGAGTCTGGTTTTACAGTTATGTTTTCGATTTAAGCGTGGAACTGGGCATTCCAATTACATGCCCCTTTCTCGTGAATGACAGTGAATAAACACATGTTGAGGATAACACACCTAACATGGAAGATACCAATAGCCCCATGTCACTACATCAGCGGTTCGGGCATGCAAAACAGAATATTTCTTGAAGGTTTAGATAACGGCACATGCAAATTTACTTGGAACGGCAGGTAAATACCGCAAATAGGTAGGTATGGTGGACTCTCATGGAAACACTTTTGGGTTTATGGAAGTGGATGCACAAGCAGTATTCCACTTAGTACAAGTGAAGGCTAGCAAAAGACTGGGAAGCGACCAACTAGAGAGCGACAACAGTCATCAAGATGCAATGAGTTTGACTAACATGGAATGCAAGCATGAACATGATATAAATCACCATGAACACGAACATCATAGAGGCTATGTTGATTTTGTTTCAACTACATGCATGAACATGCGCCAAGTCAAGCCACTTGAATCATTCAAAGGAGATTACCATCCTATCATACTACATCATAGTCATCTCAAAATCTATGTTGGCAATCAAGACAAACCATTATAAGCTCCTAGCTAAATAAGCATGGCATTAGAAACTATGATCTCTAAGTTGTCATTGCAAACATGGTTCTCTCACGACAAAGTTGAATCTGGGACGACAAGCTAGTCATATTTACAAAAACAAAATAGATAGAGTTCATACCAGCTTTTCCAGTCTCATTCACTTCATCATATATCATCATTATTGCCTTTCCCTTGCATGATCGAACGATGTGAACAATAATAAGAGTGCTCGTGCATTGGACTAAGCTGAATCTGCAGGCAAACACAAAGGAGAAGACAAAGTAATATGGCTCTTTGAAAGCTAAACATGTATGCATGCAAGAGCCACTAAACATTGTAACCAATATCTTCTACCTTGACCCAAAGAAAAAGAAAACTATTTACACGGGAAAGCTCCCAAGAAGCAAAATAAGAAAGGAAAATATTTTTGGGTTTTCTCAAAAGGACACAAAACAAGAAAACAAGAAAACGAAAATAAACTAGCATGGATAATACAGTTGCAAAGTGTGAACACCGACGAACAGAGTAAAAGCATAAGCATGAATGTAAGGTCGGTGAGAACACGTACTCCCCCAAGCTTAGGCTTTTGGCCTAGCTTGGTCTACTCCCAAGGAGGGAAATATCCAGCTCCGGGGTACTCCGGAGCGGACAGTGGATGCCACTGCTGTGTGAGCTCCTGTGGCTCCCACTAATAAACTGGCGTCTGGTACTCGACTGGCGGCTCGAGCACTGGCACCTGTGGTTGGGCTAAGCCCCAATATGCGTAGATTTCTCAAGGCATAATAGTATACCTGCCTGCATGAAGATCGAACAAAGAAGGAGCAGGCAAAGTAATGGTCTCTCGAGTACCCTGACTAAATACCAGGTTATAAATCATCCGTCTACTAGCATCTCTATCTAGAAAATCATGGCGAACCATGTTGTCATAATCCAAATATTTCTCAGGAAGAAGCATCTCTTCTTCCTCGCGAAGTCTAATAGGTATCTCAAAGTGTCTAGCAAGACGAGTAGCATAGATACCTCCATAGACGACACCTTTGGAACGGTTTGTGTTCAACCGCTGAGCTACTATAGCACCTAGGCTATAAGTCTTAGTGCTATAAAGGCATTCGCGCAAAACCCCAAGGTCTGGAGAGCTAAGTGATCCAGCCTCCCCACGGCCAATCAAACATTTTCCCACAAATAATGAGAAGTACCGAAGCACAGGAAAAATGTATGCTAGCAATTCTAGCGCGAGACACTCCTCTCTCCTCTCCAACAGCAATAGTACCTATGAAATCTTCCAAGTCCCGTGGATGAGGATCATGAATATCCCCAACATAAGGTAATTTGCATGCATTGCAAAAGTCCTGTAGTGTCATGCACTGGGGGATATCGTACAACATGAACTCAACCATGGGAGGATTCTTCCTCGGATAAAAGTTGAAGCTTTGAACGAAAATATTGGTGAGGAGGAGGTATTGTGAGTACTTATCTTCAACGAACGTGGTAAGACCTGCGTTCTCCACCAAGTAATAAAAGTCTTCATAAAGCCCGGTGGCGTGTAAAAATTCATCACTTGGCCACTCGCACGCTCGAACTTCTGTGACTCGAAGAACCACGTACTTGGGTGATTCTTCTCATCCTCATTGGGGTTACAGCTTGGAGATCCTCTCAAGAACCTCCTCATCTTTTTTCCTTTTCTAGCTATGAAAAATTCTGAAATTTTTAGAGACTTCGAAAGAAAAGTGAATAGAGATTAACCCAACTAGTAGAAACTACTCCTACTAGCACCTAGAGATTGTATCATGCGCTAAAACTACTTGGGACCAGCTAAAATCAACATTTCAAGCTCAAGAACAGGGTCACCAAGGTAGCAAGAATACGCGAAGGATAAAGCACTAGAGAAAAAACTAATTGGTCCAATGGAGGAGTCACTTACCAAGGAGTAATTTCCCCAAAACGGTCCAAAGAATGATGCTTTGAGCAAGGAGAACTAAAATCACAGCCAAATGAGCAAGAACACGGGTTTGAGCTGCGAAACAATCTTTTCTGGAGGAAGAAGAAGAGGATGGGAGCTTGAATAAGTGGAGGGGGGCCCTGTGGGCCCCACAAGCTTGCTTGCCGCGGCCAGGGGGGTAGGCTGCGGTGACAGAGCTTGTGGCCCACCGGGGTGGCCCCCAAGCCAGCTCTCTGTCCCAGTATTTTTCAAATATTCCAGAAAAAATCATACTAGATTTTCAGGACCATCGGAGAACTTCTATTTTCGGGGTAATTTTCTCATGGATGCTAAAACAGAAAACAGGAAAAACTAAACTAAATCTATCATTTTTCTTCGAAGCAAAAGAAAATGAAAGCTTAAAGCAGAGGTATGTGACTCTTTGATTCATCCATTTCATGGTCATCGAAAGAAATCCGCCAATGGGGTTGATGAAATCCTTATGACAAAGCTTTCTCGAATCGCAAGAGAGAACGGAGAATTTTCGAATAGCCACTAAGTTACCTCAATGGGGATATGAATCTCCCCAACAAGCAATTCATACTTCATCTTGACACGAGGAATAGGGCATTCAAAGCTCCCAATAAGAATCGATGAAGTTTTTTCGATAGCATTGATGCAATGTACTTGATATCGTTTCTTCGGAAAGTGTACGGTATGCTCATTACCGTTGACATGGAAAGTGACATTGCCTTTTTTGCAATCTATAACAGCCCCTGCAGTGTTTAAAAAGGGTCTTCTGAGGATGACATCCAAGGCATCGTCCTCGGGAATATCCAAGATAACAAAGTCTGTTAAGATAGTGGTATTAGCAACCACAATAGGCACATCCTCGCAAATGCCAACAGGGAAAGCAGTTGATTTGTCGGCCATTTGCAGAGAGATTTCAGTGGGTGTCAACTTATCCAGTTCAAGTCTACGATAAAGAGAGAGAGGCATAACACTAACACCGGCTCCAAGGTCACATAAGGCAGTTCTTACGTAGTTTCCTTTAATGGAGCAAGGTATAATGGGCACTCCGGGATCACCAAGTTTCTCAGGAGTTCCACCTTTGAAAGTGTAATTGGCAAGCATGTGGAGATCTCAAGATCTGGTATCTTCCATTTATTCGTCACGATATCTTTCATGTACTTGGCATATGGAGACATTTTGAGCATATCAACTAACCGCATCTGCAGAAAAACGGGTCTTATCATTTCAATAAAGCGCTCAAAATCCTCATCATCCTTTTTCTTGGAAGTCTTAGGAGGAAAGGGCATATGTTTCTGAACCCATGGCTCCCTTTCTTTACCATGCTTCCTAGCAGTGAAGTCATTCTTATCATATCTCTTAGGTTGTGGGTTATCAGGATTAATCGTAGGTTCAATCTCCACATCCTTTGTTGGAATTATGCCCTAGAGGCAATAATAAATATAGTTATTATTATAATTCCTGTATCAAGATAATCGTTTATTATCCATGCTATAATTGTATTGAATGAAGACTCATTTACATGTGTGGATACATAGACAAAACACTGTCCCTAGCAAGCCTCTAGTTGGCTGGCCAGTTGATCAAAGATAGTCAGTGTCTTCTGATTATGAACAAGGTGTTGTTGCTTGATAACTGGATCACGTCATTAGGAGAATCACGTGATGGACTAGACCCAAACTAATAGACGTAGCATGTTGATCGTGTCATTTTGTTGCTACTGTTTTTCTGCGTGTCAAGTATTTGTTCCTATGACCATGAGATCATATAACTCACTAACACCGGAGGAATACTTTGTGTGTATCAAACGTCGCAACGTAACTGGGTGACTATAAAGATGCTCTACAGGTATCTCCGAAGGTGTTCGTTGAGTTAGTATGGATCAAGACTGGGATTTGTCACTCCGTGTGACGGAGAGGTATCTCGGGGCCCACTCGGTAATACAACATCACACACAAGCCTTGCAAACAATGTGACTTAGTGTAAGTTGCGGGATCTTATATTACGGAACGAGTAAAGAGACTTGCCGGTAAACGAGATTGAAATAGGTATGCGGATACTGACGATCGAATCTCGGGCAAGTAACATACCGAAGGACAAAGGGAATGACATACGGGATTATATGAATCCTTGGCACTGAAGTCCAAACGATAAGATCTTCGTAGAATATGTAGGATCCAATATGGGCATCCAGGTCCCGCTATTGGATATTGACCGAGGAGTCTCTCGGGTCATGTCTACATAGTTCTCGAACCCGCAGGGTCTGCACACTTAAGGTTCGACGTTGTTTTATGCGTATTTGAGTTATATGGTTGGTTACCGAATGTTGTTCCGAGTCCCGGATGAGTTCACGGATGTCACGAGGGTTTTCGGAATGATCCGGAAACGAAGATTGATATATAGGATGACCTCATTTGATTACCGGAAGGTTTTCGGAGTTACCGGGAATGTACCGGGAATGACGAATGGGTTCCGGGAGTTCACCGGGGGGGGGGGGGGGGAAACCCACCCCGGGGAAGCCCATAGGCCTTGAGGGTGGCGCACCAGCCCTTAGTGGGATGGTGGGACAGCCCAAAAGGGCCCTATGCGCATTAGAAGAAAAATCAAAGAGAAAAGAAAAAAAAGGAGGAGGTGGGAAAGGAAAGAAGGACTCCACCCACCAAACCAAGTAGGACTCGGTTTGGGGGGGAGTCCTTCCCCCCTTTGGCTCGGCCGACCCCCTTGGGGCTCCTTGAGCCCCAAGGCAAGGTCCCCCCTCTCCCACCTATATATACGGAGGTTTTAGGGCTGATTTGAGACGACTTTTCCACGGCAGCCCGACCACATACCTCCACGGTTTTTCCTCTAGATCGCTTTTCTGCGGAGCTCGTGCGGAGCCCTGCTGAGACGAGGTCATCACCAACCTCCGGAGCGCCGTCACGCTGACGGAGAACTCTTCTACCTCTCCGTCTCTCTTGCTGGATCAAGAAGGCCGAGATCATCGTCGAGCTGTACGTGTGCTGAACGCGGAGGTGCCGTCCGTTCGGCACTAGATCGTGGTACTGATCGCGGGATAGTTCGCGGGGCGGATCGAGGGACGTGAGGACGTTCCACTACATCAACCGCGTTCACTAACGCTTCTGCTGTACGGTTTACAAGGGTACGTAGATCACTCATCCCCTCTCGTAGATGGACATCACCATGATAGGTCTTCGTGCGTGTAGGAAAATTTTTGTTTCCCATGCGACGTTCCCCAACGGTGGCATCATGAGCCAGGTTCATGCGTAGATGTCTTCTCGAGTAGAACACAAAAGTTTTTGTGGGCGGTGATGTGCGTTTTGCTGCCTTCCTTAGACTTTTCTTGATTCCGCGGTATTGTTGGATTGAAGTGGCTTGGACCGACATTACTCGTACGCTTACGAGAGACTGGTTTCATCGCTACGAGTAACCCTGTTGCTCAAAGATGACTGGCAAGTGTCGGTTTCTCCAACTTTAGTTGAATCGGATTTGACCGACGAGGTCCTTGGATGAGGTTAAATAGCAACTCATATATCTCCGTTGTGGTGTTTGCGTAAGTAAGATGCGATCCTACTAGATACCCATGGTCACCACGTAAAACATGCAACAACAAAATTAGAGGACGTCTAACTTGTTTTTGCAGGGTATGCTTGTGATGTGATATGGCCAACGATGTGATGTGATATATTGGATGTATGAGATGATCATGTTGTAATAGATAATATCGACTTGCACATCGATGGTACGGCAACCGGTAGGAGCCATAGGGTTGTCTTTATACTAATGTTTGTGCTTGCAGATGCGTTTACTATTTTGCTAGGATGTAGCTTTAGTAGTAATAGCATGAGTAGCATGACAACCCCGATGGCGACACATTGATGGAGATCATGGTGTGGCGCCGATGACAAGAAGATCGTGCCGGTGCTTTGGTGATGGAGATCAAGAAGCACGTGATGATGGCCATATCATGTCACTTACGAATTGCATGTGATGTTAATACTTTTATGCACCTTATTTTGCTTAGAACGACGGTAGCATTATGAGGTGATCTCTCACTAAAATTTCAAGACGAAATTGTGTTCTCCCCGACTGTGCACCGTTGCTACAGTTCGTCGTTTCGAGACACCACGTGATGATCGGGTGTGATAGACTCAACGTTCACATACAACGGGTGCAAAACAGTTGCGTACGTGGAACACTTGGGTTAAGCTTGACGAGCCTAGCATGTGCAGACATGGCCTCGGAACACATGAGACTGAAAGGTCGATCATGAATCATATAGATGATATGATTAGCATAGGGATGCTTACCACTGAAACTATACTCAACTCACGTGATGATCGGACTTGAGCTAGTGTAAGTGGATCATGAACCACTCAAATGACTAGAGAGATGTACTTTTTGAGTGGGAGTTTAGCGTATAATTTGATTAAGTTAAACTCTAATTATCTTGAACATAGTCTAAGTCCACTTTGAATATATTTGTGTTGTAGATCATGGCTCACGCGACAGTCACCCTGAATTTTAATACGTTCCTAGAGAAAGCTAAGTTGAAAGATGATGGAAGCAACTTTGTAGACTGGGCTCCTAATCTTAAGCTAATATTACAAGCTGGGAAGAAGGATTATGTCCTTAATGCTGCGCTAGGAGATGAACCACCCGCTACGGCTGATCAGGGTGTTAAGAACGCTTGGTTAGCACGTAAGGAGGACTACTCAGTAGTTCAATGTGCAGTCTTGTATGGCTTAGAACGGGACTTCAACGTCGCTTTGAGCGTCATGGAGCATTTGAGATGTTCCAGGAGTTGACGTTTATCTTTCAGAAGAACGCCCGGATCGAGAGGTATGAGACCTCCGATAAATTCTATGCTTACAAGATGGAGGAAAACTCGTCTGTCAGTGAACATGTGCTCAAAATGTCTGGGTACTCAAACCGTCTAGCTGAGCTGGGGATTGAACTCTCGCAAGAAGCTATCACTAACAGAATCCTTCAATCACTACCGCCAAGCTATAAAGGCTTTGTGTTGAACTACAACATGCAAGGGATGAACAAGTCACCCGGTGAGTTGTTTGCGATGCTGAAAGTTGCAGAGTCTGAACTCCGTAAAGAGCATCAAGTGTTGATGGTGAATAAGACCACTAGTTTCAAGAGAAACGGCAAAGGAAAGAAGGGTAATTCAAAGAAGAGCGGCAAGCCTGTTGCCAATCCAACGAAGAAACCCAAAGCTGGACCTAAGCCTGAAACAGAGTGTTACTATTGCAAGGGTATGGGTCACTGGAAGCGCAATTGCCCCAAGTATCTGGCAGTTAAGAAGGCGGCCAAAGTAAAATCAGGTATATTTGATATACATGTTATTGATGTGTACTTAACCGGCTCTCGTAGTAGTGCCTGGGTATTCGATACCGGTTCTGTTGCTCATATTTGCAACTCGAAACAGGAACTGCGGAATAGACGAAGGGTGGCGAAAGATGAAGTGACGATGCGCATAGGAAATGGTTCCAAGGTTGATGCAATCGCCGTTGGCACAGTTTCACTTCAGTTACCATCAGGATTAGTTATGAACTTGAATCATTGTTATTTAGTGCCTGCGTTGAGCATGAACATTATATCCGGATCTTGTTTATTGCGAGACGGTTACTCTTTTAAGTCAGAGAATAATGGTTGTTCTATTTCTGTGAGTAACATCTTTTATGGTCATGCACCCAATGTGAGAGGATTGTTCATATTGAATCTTGATAGCGATACACACATACAGAACATTGAGACCAAAAGAGTTAGAGTTAACAATGATAGCGCCATATTTTTGTGGCACTGCCGCTTAGGTCATATTGGTGTAAAGCGCATGAAGAAACTCCATGCCGATGGACTTTTGGAGTCACTTGACTTTGATTCACTTGACATGTGCGAACCATGCCTCATGGGCAAGATGACTAAAACTCCGTTCTCCGGAACAATGGAGCGTGCAAGTGACTTGTTGGAAATCATACATACCGATGTGTGTGGTCCGATGAGCGTAGAGGCACGCGGCGGATATCGTTATTTTCTCACCTTCACTGACGATTTGAGTAGATATGGTTATGTCTACCTAATGAAGCACAAGTCTGAAACATTTGAAAAGTTCAAGCAATTTCAGAGTGAAGTTGAAAATCATCGTAACAAGAAGATCAAGTTCCTACGGTGTGATCGTGGGGGTGAATATCTGAGTTTCGAGTTTGGTGCTCACTTAAGACAATGTGCAATTGTTTCACAAATGACACCGCCTGGAACACCACAGCGAAATGGTGTGTCCAAACGTCGTAATCGTACTTTATTAGAGATGGTGCGATCTATGATGTCTCTTACCGATTTGCCGTTATCGTTTTGGGGTTATGCATTAGAAACAACTGCATTCACTTTAAATAGGGCACCATCAAAATCCGTTGAGACGACACCATACGAACTGTGGTATGGCAAAAGGCCAAAGTTGTCATTTCTTAAAGTTTGGGGATGTGAAGCTCATGTCAAAAAGCTTCAGCCTGAAAAGCTGGAACCCAAAGCGGAAAGGTGCATCTTCATAGGTTACCCAAAAGAGACAGTTGGGTACACCTTCTATCTCAAATCCGAGGGCAAAGTGTTTGTTGCTAAAAACGGAGCTTTTCTCGAGAAGGAGTTTCTCTCGAGAGAATTGAGTGGGAGGAAGATAGAACTTGATGAGGTTGTCGAACCTCTCATCCCTCTGGATGGTGGTGCAGGGCAAGGGGAAACCTCTGTCGTTGTGACGCCGGTTGAGGAGGAAGTTAATGATGATGATCATGAAACTCCGGTTCAAGTTTCTATCGAAGCACGCAGGTCGACGAGACCACGTGCTGCTCTAGAGTGGTACGGTAATCCCGTCTTGTCAATCATGTTGTTGGACAACAATGAACCTGCAAATTATGAAGAAGCAATGGTGGGCCTAGATTCCAACAAATGGCTAGAAGCCATGAAGTCCGAGATAGGATCCATGTATGAGAACAAAGTGTAGACTTTGGAGGTACTGCCTGAGGGCCGCAAGGCTATTCAGAACAAATGGATCTTTAAGAGGAAGACGGACGCTGACGACAATGTGACCGTTTATAAAGCTCGACTTGTGGCAAAGGGTTTTTCACAAGTTCAAGGAGTTGACTACGATGAGACATTCTCACCCGTAGCGATGCTTAACTCCGTCAGAATCATGTTAGCAATAGCTGCATTTTTTGATTATGAAATTTGGCAGATGGATGTCAAAACAGCGTTCCTTAACGGTTTCCTTAAGGAAGAATTGTATATGATACAACCCGAAGGTTTTGTCGATCCTAGGAATGCTAACAAGGTGTGCAAGCTCCAGCGATCCATTTATGGATTGGTGCAAGCATCTCGGAGTTGGAACAAACACTTTGATGAGGTGATAAAAGCATTTGGGTTTATACAAGTGGTTGGAGAATCTTGTATTTACAAGAAAGTGAGTGGGAGCTCTGTGGCGTTTCGAATATTATATGTGGATGACATATTGCTGATTGGAAACAACGTAGAGTTTTTGGAGAGCATAAAGGATTACTTGAATAAAAGTTTCTCTATGAAGGACCTAGGAGAAGCTGCTTACATTCTAGGCATTAAGATCTATAGGGATAGATCAAAACGCCTGATAGGACTTTCACAAAGCACATACCTTGATAAAGTTTTGAAGAGGTTCAAAATGGAACCGTCCAAGAAGGGGTCCAGCAACTGATGAAGATAGAGATCATATGCGCTCCGTCCCCTATGCTTCATCCATAGGTTCTATCATGTATGCAATGCTGTGCACTAGACTGGACGTTAGCCTGGCCATAAGTATGGCAGGTAGGTTCCAGAGTAATCGAGGAGTGGATCACTGGACAGCGGTCAAGAATATCCTGAAGTACCTGAAAAGGACTAAGGAGATGTTTCTCGTGTATGGAGGTGACGAAGAGCTCGCCGTAAAAGGTTACGTCGATGCAAGCTTTGACACAGATTCGGACGACTCTAAGTCGCAAACTGGATACGTATTTATTCTTAATGGGGGTGCGGTAAGCTGGTGCAGTTCCAAGCAAAGCGTCGTAGCAGATTCTACATGTGAAGCGGAGTACATGGCTGCCTCGGAGGCGGCTAAGGAGGGTGTCTGGATGAAGCAGTTCATGACGAATCTTGGAGTGGTGCCAAGCGCACTGAATCCAATAACCTTGTTCTGTGACAACACGGGTGCCATTGCCTTAGCAAAGGAACCACGGTTTCACAAGAAGTCCAGACACATCAAACGACGCTTCAACCTCATCCGCGACTACGTCGAAGGAGAGGACGTAAATATATGCAAAGTGCACACGGATCTGAATGTAGCAGACCCGTTGACAAAACCTCTTCCACGGCCAAAGCATGATCAACACCAGAACTGTATGGGTGTTAGATTTATTACAATGTAATTCGCATGATGATGTGAGGGCTAGATTATTGACTCTAGTGCAAGTGGGAGACTGTTTGAATTATGCCCTAGAGGCAATAATAAATATAGTTATTGTTATAATTCCTGTATCAAGATAATCGTTTATTATCCATGCTATAATTGTATTGAATGAAGACTCATTTACATGTGTGGATACATAGACAAAACACTGTCCCTAGCAAGCCTCTAGTTGGCTGGCCAGTTGATCAAAGATAATCAGTGTCTTCTGATTATGAACAAGGTGTTGTTGCTTGATAACTGGATCACGTCATTAGGAGAATCATGTGATGGACTAGACCCAAACTAATAGACGTAGCATGTTGATCGTGTCATTTTGTTGCTACTGTTTTTCTGCGTGTCAAGTATTTGTTCCTATGACCATGAGATCATATAACTCACTAACACCGGAGGAATACTTTGTGTGTATCAAACGTCGCAACGTAACTGGGTGACTATAAAGATGCTCTACAGGTATCTCCGAAGGTGTTCGTTGAGTTAGTATGGATCAAGACTGGGATTTGTCACTCCGTGTGACGGAGAGGTATCTCGGGGCCCACTCGGTAATACAACATCACACACAAGCCTTGCAAACAATGTGACTTAGTGTAAGTTGCGGGATCTTGTATTACGGAACGAGTAAAGAGACTTGCCGGTAAACGAGATTGAAATAGGTATGCGGATACTGACGATCGAATCTCGGGCAAGTAACATACCGAAGGACAAAGGGAATGACATACGGGATTATATGAATCCTTGGCACTGAAGTTCAAACGATAAGATCTTCGTAGAATATGTAGGATCCAATATGGGCATCCAGGTCCCGCTATTGGATATTGACCGAGGAGTCTCTCGGGTCATGTCTACATAGTTCTCGAACCCGCAGGGTCTGCACACTTAAGGTTCGACGTTGTTTTATGCGTATTTGAGTTATATGGTTGGTTACCGAATGTTGTTCCGAGTCCCGGATGAGTTCACGGATGTCACGAGGGTTTTCGGAATGATCCGGAAACGAAGATTGATATATAGGATGACCTCATTTGATTACCGGAAGGTTTTCGGAGTTACCGGGAATGACGAATGGGTTCCGGGAGTTCACCGGGGGGGGGGGGGGGAAACCCACCCCGGGGAAGCCCATAGGCCTTGAGGGTGGCGCACCAGCCCTTAGTGGGATGGTGGGACAGCCCAAAAGGGCCCTATGCGCATTAGAAGAAAAATCAAAGAGAAAAGAAAAAAAAGGAGGAGGTGGGAAAGGAAAGAAGGACTCCACCCACCAAACCAAGTAGGACTCGGTTTGGGGGGGAGTCCTTCCCCCCTTTGGCTCGGCCGACGAGCCCCAAGGCAAGGTCCCCCCTCTCCCACCTATATATACGGAGGTTTTAGGGCTGATTTGAGACGACTTTTCCACGGCAGCCCGACCACATACCTCCACGGTTTTTCCTCTAGATCGCGTTTCTGCGGAGCTCGGGCGGAGCCCTGCTGAGATGAGGTTATCACCAACCTCCGGAGCGCCGTCACGCTGCCGGAGAACTCTTCTACCTCTCCATCTCTCTTGCTGGATCAAGAAGGTCGAGCTCATCGTCGAGCTGTACGTGTGCTGAACACGGAGGTGCCGTCCGTTCAACACTAGATCGTGGGACTGATCGCGGGATAGTTCGCGGGCGGATCGAGGGACGTGAGGACGTTCCACTACATCAACCGCGTTCACTAACGCTTCTGCTGTACGGTCTACAAGTGTACGTAGATCACTCATCCCCTCTCGTAGATGGACATCACCATGATAGGTCTTCGTGCGCGTAGGAAATTTTTTGTTTCCCATGCGATGTTCCCCAACATCCTTATCATTGCTAGGTTGAGCATTATTATGAACATCGCTGTCCATATTGTCACCAGGTTCCTGTTCATCACCAGATTGTGTTTCTGCATCAAACGCAGAAATATCATTTGGTTCTTCAGGTGTGACAGTATTTGGTGAACTAACATACAGGTTTCTATCATCCTTCTTCTTCTCCTTAGGATGAATGGGTGCATCTGCATTAATTCCTTGAGAGTCTTGATCGATTCTCTTAGGATGACCTTCAGGATACAAAGGTTCCTGAGTCATTTTGCCTCCTCTAGTAATGACTCTGACAGAGTTGTCATTTAATTCATTGAGCAGGTCATTCTGAGATTTAAGTACTTGTTTTACCTGAATAGTAATCATAGAGGCATGTTTACTCAGGAGCTTCAGATCATTGACATTTCTGTCTACACAAGCACTTAAATGACTAAGCATACGAGTACTTTGTTCCAAATGTCTACTAACTGCTAACATAATCATTGAAACTCTGTTGTTTGGCAACAAAGTTGTCAAATTCATCAAAGCATAGGCTAGCAGGTTTATCAAAAGGAATATCACTCTCATCAAACCTACGTAGAGAATTTACTTCTACTACCTGTATCGGGTTATCGAGACCATGGATCTCTTCGATAGGTGGTAGATTTTGGACATCTTCAGATCTAATGCCTTTCTCTTGCATAGATTTCTTGGCTTCTTGCATATCTTCAGGACTGAGGAATAGAATAACTCTTTTCTTTGGAGTTGGCTTAGGAGGTGGTTCAGGAATAGTCCAAGCATTATCGTTGATCAAGATGTTATTCAGTAGAGTCTCAACTTGTTCTACAGTTTGTTCCCTAAAAACACAACCGGCACAACTATCTAGGTGGTCTCTAGAAGCATCGGTAAGTCCGTTATAGAAGATATCAAGTATCTCGTTCTTCTTAAGAGGGTGATCAGGCAACGCATTCTGTAGCTGGACGAGCCTCCCCCAAGCTTGTGGGAGACTCTCTTCTTTGAGTTGAGCGAAGTTGTATATTTCCTGCAAGGCATCTTGCTTCTTATGGGCAGGGAAATATTTCTCAAAGAAGTAATAGACCATATCCTGGGGACTACTCACACATCCAGGAGCAAGAGAAGTGAACCAGGCTTTAGCGTCATCCTTTAGAGAGAAAGGAAACATCTTAAGAATATAGTAGTGGCAGATCTTCTCCTCACTCGTGAAAAGGGTGGCTATATCGTGTAGTTTGGTAAGATGGGCTACGACCGTCTCCGATTCTTAACCGTGGAAAGGATCAGATTCGACTAGAGAGATTATCTCAGGATCGACAGAGAATTCATAATCCTTATCGGTGATAAAGATATGTGAAGTGGAAAACTTCGGGTCGTATTTCATCCTAGCTTTCAGAGATTTTTCCTTCCACTTGAGAAGTAATTTCTCAGCGTCATAGGCATCCTTACACGCAAGAAAATCCTCAGCTATCTCTCCCTCCAGAACGTAACCCTCAGGTATATCAAGCCATTCATATCTAGGAGAGCTAGATCTACCAGGAGCAAAAACACGTTCTATCTCAATAGTATCGGCACTTTCAGAAGCATCACGAGCATTGGCAGTAACTCTAGCAATATGAGCATCAAGGAATACCCCTAGTGGCACATCAGGAAAAGTAGTATCCGGCATAGCATCTCTAGCATCATCAGGCAAAGCAGTATCAAGCATAGAATCATCAGGCAAAATAGCATCTCTAGCAGTATCAGTCATAGCAGTATCAAGCATAGCATCTCTAGCAGTATCAAGCATAGCATCTCTAGCAGTATCAAGCATAGCATCTCTAGCAGTATCAGGCATAACATCATCAAGCATAGTAGCATCATAAGCATCATCAAGCACATGCGACATATCAAGATTTCTAGCAGGAGGTGATGTCGCAAACTTACTCATAACTGAAGGTGAATCAAGTGCAGAGCTAGATGGCACTTCCTTACCTCCCCTCGTAGTTGAGGGCAAGACTTTGGTTTTTGGATCCTTCAGATTCTTCATAGTGATTAGCAGATATAAATCCATAGTGGATCAGATAATATAGCAATACCTCCCCGGTAACGGCGCCAGAAAAATGCTACTTATCAGTCCTCGACAACGGCACTAGAAGAATGTTGTTGACGAGTCCCTGACTTGATGCCTTCGCGACAACAGAGCCAGAACTGCTCACAATTGTTCAACAATTAGCAATTGTCTTGCAATGGCCCACCAGCGCGTGGGTTCGCGGCAGTTTTCGAGGGTAGAGTATTCGACCCAAATATGTTGGTACGCCAGTCAGGAGGTGAGAGAATACTCTCGAGTATTAGCAGTTGAATGTGTAAGATTCAACCACACCTGAAAGATTAGTATCTTCAAGCAAAGTATCAGGAGCAAAGTAGTATGATAACAACGGTGTCAGAAACGATCTGTTGACCGCAGACTATTCCTAACTGTCGTATCAATGGCGCCAGAAGTTGCCCGTTGACAGAAATTGTCTTTTCCCGTCAACGCCGAGCGAACCAGAATTGTAGCAGGTAGCAGCAGTGTAACGAGTAACAACAATGGCAAGGAACAACAGTTGTGACAGTAGTAGCAAGTAGCAACAGTAGCAAGTAACAATAGTAGCAAGTAGAAACAGTAGCAAGTAACATCAGTAGAAAGTATCAATAGCAGCAACAGTGGGACAAACTCGTAGGCAATGGGTCGGTGATTCGTTTGGATGATATTCATCATGCAACAGTTATAACACAGAGAGATATGTGGCTAGCTCCCGTTTGTCAATGTGATGTAGGAATGCATTCTGTGTGTAGTCATACGTGCTTAGGGAAAAGAACTTGCATGACATCTATTGTCCATCCCTCCCGTGGCAGCGGGGTCCAAAAGGATACTACATGATATTAAGGTTGTCCTTTTAATAAAGAACCGGAACAACGCATTAGCACTTGGTGAACACATGAACTCCTCAAACTATGGTCATCACCGGGAGTGGTTCCGGTTATTGTCACTCCGGGGTTGCCGGGTCATAACACATAGTAGGTAACTACAACTTGCAAGGTCGGATCTAAAACACACATATATTGGTGACAACATAATAATTTCAGATCTGAAATCATGGCACTCGAGCCTTAGTGACAAGCATTAAGCATGGCAAAGTAGTAGCAACATCAGTCTCAGAACATAGTGGATACTTGGGATCAATTCCCGTCAAAACTAACTCGATCACATGATACATCACATGATAGATCTCATCCTACTCATCAATCTCCGTAAATTTTCAGGACGTTTCGAGAACTTTGTTTTATGCACAAAAACAACACCATGGCAATTCTGCTGAAAACAACGTCAGTCCCGGTTAGTTCCATTCAAATCATGCAAATTAGAGTCCAAAACAAGGGCAAAAGAGTTTGGAAAAGTAGATACGATGGAGACGTATCAGACGCCTACACCAATTGAAGTGGAAGCTCTTGATGGTGATCATTGAGCTTCGATCAAGTTACTACAAACCACGTAGGTCGACAAGGTCGGGTACTACTATAGAGTGGTACGGTAACCGTGTCTTGGAGGCCATGTTGTTGAATAACAATGAACCTCCGAGCTATGGAGAAGCGATGGTGGGCCCGGAATCCGACAAATGGCTGGAGGCCATAAAATCCGAGAGAAGATCGATGTATGAAGACAAAGTGTAGACTTTGGAAGAACTACTTGATGGAAGTAAGACTATTAAGTAAAGATGGATCTTTAAAAGGAAGACAGATGATGATGGTGACTATTCACCCTTAAGAAAAGCTCGACTTGTCACAAAGATGTTTCCGACAAGATCAGAGAGTTGACTATGATAAGACTTTCTCACTCGTAACGATGCTAAAAGTCTGTTGGAATTATGTAAGTAGTTGCTGCATTATTTATGAAATATTGCACAGAGGATGTCAAAACATTGTTTCCTCGACGGTTTCCTTGAGGAAAGGTTGTATGTGATACAACCAGAAGGTTTTTTCGATCCTAAGGATACTAACAAGTATGCAAGCTCCATCGATCCTTCAATGGACTGGTGCAAGCATCTCGAAGTTGGAATATACACTTTGATGAGATGATCAAAGATTTTGGGTTTGTACAAGGTTTATGAGAAACTTGTATTTCCAAAGAAGTGAGTGGGAGCACTATAGAATTTCTGATAAGTATATGTGGTTGACATATTGTTGATTGTAAGTAATGTAGAATTTCTATGAAGCATAAAAGGCTGTTTGAAAGGAGTTTTTCAAAGGAAGACCTGGATAGAGCTAATTCAACATTGAGCGTCAAGATCTATAGAGATAGATCATAACGTATAATAGAACTTTCAAATGAAATGCATGCCTTGACAAGTTTTTGAAGGAGTTCAAAATAGATCGGCAAGGAAAGAGTTCTTGGCTGTGTTGTAAGGTGTGAATATGAGTAAGACTCAAAAAGCCCGACCACGACACAAGAAAGAGAAAGGACGAAGGTCGTCCCCTATGCCTTAGCCGTAGACTCTACAGTATGCCATACTGTGTACCGCACCTGATGTCTGCCTTGCCACAAGTCTGTTAAGAGGTACAGAGAGTGATCCAGGATTGAATCAGTGAACAACGGTCAAAGTTATCCTTAGTAACTAATGGACTAAGGAATTTTTCTCAATTATGGAGGTGGTTAAAGAGTTCATCGTAAAGAGTCACGTCGATGCAAGCTTTGACACTAATCCGAATGACTATGAGTAGTAAAAGGGATTCGTATAGTAGAGTAGATATTTGGAGTATTTCCGAATAACACGTAGTAGCAGCATCTATTAGATGATATAAATATTTTTAAAGCACACACGGATCTGAAAGTTTCAGAACCGTTGACTAAAACCTCCTTCGCAAGCAAGACGAGATCAGACCCCAGAACTATATGGGTGTTGGATTCGTTTAAATCACATGGTGATGTGAACTAGATTATTGACTCTAGTGCAAGTGGGAGACTGTTGGAAATATGCCCTAGAGGCAATAATAAATTATTTATTATTATATTTCCTTGGTCATGATAATCGTTTATTATCCATGCTTGATTGGAAACTCAAATACATGTGTGGATACATAGACAACACACTGTCCCTAGTGAGCCTCTAGTTGACTAGTTCGTTGATCAAAGATGGTCAAGGTTTCGCGACCATAGGAAAGTGTTGTCACTTGATAACGAGGTCACACCATTAGGACAATCATGTGATGGACAAGACCCAAATTATATACGTAGCATATTGATCGTGTCATTTTATTGCTATTGTTTTCTGCGTGTCAAGTATTTGTTCCTATGACCATGAGATCATATAACTCACTGGCACTGGAGGAATGCCTTGTATGTATCAAACGTCACAACGTAACTGGGTGACTATAAAGGTGCTCTACATGTATCTCCGAAGGTGTTCCTTGAGTTAGTATGGATCAAGACTGGGATTTGTTAGTCCGTGTGACGGAGAGGTATCTCGGGGCCCACTTGGTAATACAACATCACACACAAGCCTTGCAAGCAATGTGACTAAGTGTAAGTAACGAGATCTTGTATTACGGAACGAGTAAAGAGACTTTCCGGTAATGAGATTGAAATAGGTATGCGCATACCGACGATCAAATCTAGGGAAATAAGTAACATACCGAAGGACAAAAGGAATGACATACGGGATTATATGAATCCTTGACACTAAGGTTCAACTGATAAGATCTTCAGAGAATATGTAGGATCCAATATGGGCATCCAGGTCCTGCTATTGGATATTGATCGAGGAGTACCTCGGGGCATATCTACATAGTTTTCGAACCCGCAGGGTCTGCACACTTAAGGTTCGGCGATGTTTTAGTATAGTTGAGTTATATGCGTGGTTATCGAATGTTGTTCGGAGTCCTGGATGAGATCACGGACGTCAGAGGGTTTCCAGAATGGTACGGAGACGAAGATTGATATATAGGATGACTTCATTTGGTTAACGGAAAGTTTTCATACATTACGGGAAATGTACGGGGAGTGACGAATGGGTTCCATGTATTTACCGGGAGGGGGGCAACCCACCCGGGAGTGGCCCAAGGCCTTGAGGGTGGCGCACCAGCCCTTAGTGTGCTGGTGGGACAGCCCAAGAGAGGCTAGGCGCCAGAAGGAGAAAAACCAAGAGAAAAAAAGGTGGGAAAGTGGAGAAGGACTCCACTTTCCAATCCTAGTTAGACTAGGATTGGAGGAGGATTCCTCCACCTCCTTGGCTGGCGCACCTAGAGGGCCTTGGCCTTCAATGCAAGTCTCCCCACCTCTCCTCCTATATATACTGGTGATTTAGGGCTGATTTGAGACAACTTTTGCCACGTGCAACTCAGATCTAGACACCTTAGTTTTACCTCTAGATCGTATTTCTACGGACCTCGGGCAGAGCCCTGCAGGAGTAGATCCTTCACCACCACCGGAGCACCGTCACACTACCGGAGAACTCATCTACTTCTTCGTCTTGCTTTCTGGATCAAGAAGGTCGAGATCATCATCGAGCTGTACGTGTGATCAACGCGGAGGTGCCGTCTGTTCGGCACTAGATCGGAACGGACCGTGAGACAGATTGCAAGACGATTCGTGCAACGGATCGCGAGACGGTTCGTGGGACGGATTGCGGGACGGTTCGTGGGACGGATCGCAGGACGGTTCGCGGGGCGGATCGAGGGACGTGAGGACATTCCACTACATCAACCGCGTTTCTTAACGCTTCCTGCTATGCGATCTACAAGGGTACGTAGATCCAAATCTCCTCTCATAGATGGACATCATCATGATAGGTCTTCGTGTGTGTAGATCTTTTTTTTGTTTCCCATGCAACGTTCCCCAACATGTACGTCATAGCGTGTGCGATGTAACATCACAAAAAACATGTGTAATGTCATAAAGTTACACACATTTTGAAAATAATAATTGTGTGCGATGTCGCACATACAATTTTAAAAAATTGTGTGTGATATTGCCTATTATTGCACACGGTTTGGAAAAACATAAACATGTGTGAGGCTTTACACACGGTTTATACAAATGATGTGTGTGTGATGTACTCTATCATTGCACACATATATTATAATGTAGCCGTGTGTAATGCCATGAACACAGGTTTTACAAAAAGTGTGTGTGATGTAGTATATCATTGTACACGGTGTTAAAAATGCAAATGTGTATGATGTCTTGCACACATTTTTTGCATACATTATATATGTGCGATGTAGTCTAGCATGCACACACTTTCATAAATAAAACCATGTGTGATGTCTGAAATTATTATGTTTTGGCAGAATAATGATTTCACGATATGTTTGAAGGCGAACTAACATTTTCCTTCGCCTTTTGACTTTAATTTTTTCTACACTAAACATGCACCATAGAATCCTCCAAGGTCAAATTTGACATTTTTCAAAGCTCATTTTCTATATTTGAGTCATTAGTTGCATTCCAGTTATTTAATGGATATAATTCAAATTTGAACTATGAGTGCATGCAATAGTACACAAAAATGATTGAAAATAATAATCATATTTAGGGTATTGAGTATATTTGTATGTCTTGTACAAGAAAAAAATATAAATTTATAAAACATATGTGGCAAGAATTAACCATGAACATGCAGTTTATTGGTGATTAAATTATAAAATTTGTAAATGAACGTTGGAAAATACAAAATGTGGCATAAGGCATAGTGTAATGATATGACCTCACTACGATGTGAATTTTTTTGAGAAGATTTCACATCTTTTTTGATGTATATCCTTTAAAATCAGACAACCTTCAAGGAACGATCATAGTTTCGAGACTGAATGCACCAAGTTGATGGCGAACTTATATTTTTCTTTTTTTATTTGAGTCATTAACTGCATTTCCAGTCATTTAACGGATACATTCCAATTTGAACTACGAGTACAGAAAATAGTATACAAAAATAATTTGAAAAATTATATTTAGGGCACTCAATATATGTGTATGCCTCATACAAGAAATAAATATAAAATTCAAATATCTATATGGCAAAAATGAGCCGTGAACACAAAGTTTATTGGTATTTTAATTTTATAAAATGTAAATTATGTCTAATAAATATGAACTTGGCATGGTGTAAAAATATGACCTTAGTATACTAGTAAAATATCGAGAAGGTTTTCAGATTTTTTTTATGGTGTAAGGGAAAAAGTCAAATGACAAAAAAGCACACATGTGTGTACTGAATTCTTGTTGGTGAAGAGATTGAAGTCTTGGATCGATGACATGGCATGAATCCATCCGTCCGTACTCCACACACAAGAAAACTATCTAGCCTTATCTCTTCACCACGTAATGTACCACATCCACACATATATCTAGCTGTCATCAATCAGACCTCTTGTAGAACCACGAACATGACACACACTTCTTCATTGCCATGGCTGGTAGGGCGGACGACGCCTGCTCCATGCTCTGACTAGGAGCAGGATACAACGGGATGGGGAGCGCTCAGCATCGGGCGACCGTGCGAGAAGCGGGTGCCTTGGACGCCATGTGGCTCGTCATCGGGCATAGATGCAAGCACGAGCATAAATCGAAAGTTCAACTCTGGGATCTCTATCCTGTAGCACAACTTCTTCAATGGGTTCAATCGAAATTCCCGGAAGGTAACGTCATGGAGGCGCAGTTCATGGCTATGTAAGCTAGCTTTCCGTGTATCTCTTTCCAAGAATCCATCCACCAGCTCGCTGCTAGCTAGCTTGCCGAATAGTAGTAACCTAATCTTGTTTTCTATGTCTAAGTATGATGTATCTAGCCATCTAATCGATTCTTGATTGTTCTCATCCATTAAGATTCCCTAAAGCATCTAACTAATCATAAAATGTCTCTTGTGAAGTTGTGAACTTTCTGTTGCAATCCTTTTTGAAAAACAAATATGCATAACTAGTGTAAGAACTAATTCCAAGGAGGATACTTGAGTATGTAATATAAAAAAATCATCAAAAACAAAAATAAAATTCAAAAAAATTCATTTTTGCATCGTATATAATTTAGTGTGTGAGGTACGCTCAAAATGTCAGCTCATTTAGACATATAAGTAGCTATCACCAAAAAAGACAATTTGGATCAAAACAATACAGAATAATAAACATTTTTAAACATCCTAAATTTGTCTTTTTTTCCCAGGGATACTCAAATGTCCAAATGTTCTGAAATTTCGAGGGCACCTCGCGCACCAAATTCTCTACCATGCAAAACAAATTTGGAATTTCTTGAATTTTTCTAGTATTTTTTTGATATTTTTATTCATCAAAGGTGCAACTAAGCCTCGGCGCCGAATCGTTGCTCTGTATAATGATGCACTTTTTTGACCTTGTCACCCTTTTCTCTTGATTTGTAAGGATAAGATACAATAAGAAAGATGAGAAGGTTTTGCCGTTGATGTCAACAATTAATAAGAGACTAATGAAGCTTTATGATGTAATTAGATGTGATTGCTAGTTGTATGGGTTGACTGTCGTGTGATATGAGATAGTAAATTTGTATTTTTATACTCCCTTCGTTCCTAAATATAAGTCTTTCTAGAGATTCCACTAGTAAACTACATACGGTTGTATATAGACATACTTTAGAATGTAGATTCACTCATTTTGCTCCGCATGTAGACTCCTAATGAAATCTCTGAAAAGGCTTATATTTTGGAACAGAGGGAGTATGTTGTATGACAAAGCTTGAAAAAAAAAATCATATAGTGGATTTTGAACGTGTATTTTTGCATTATGTTTGTTTGTGAAAACATGATCATAGTAAACTAGTTACTCTCTAGCTGATTTTAGGACTAATTAACGCGTCGTTAATATCTCACATTGCACAAAGTCTTTTGGATCTAATTGTGTGTGATGGCATTTGGATCACAAACTGTCTTTTATTTTTAATCATGTGCAATGACTCATGCATTACATATATTTTTTTGTGTAATAACCATGTGTGATGATATTCCAAATTGCACACAATTTTTGTGTTGAACTGTGTGAGATGTACCCCAAACTACAAACAGTTTTGGTAGCGTGTGCGATGGACCCCCCTATCATCCACACACAAAATGTGGTGATTTGAAACTCTGTCACTAAAAGGGGCTAAAAATTATTTGCTTAGGACGTCACTGCAGTAGTGACTTGTTGTTGTTGCAATCGGCTACGATGATGGCTAGAACGGAGCAACAACCGGCGGGAGGATGCTATGACCTGCAAGATGATTTGTTGGAACCTAAAGCACGAGGTGTTGCAAAAGGGGCGGAATCACGCGGGGCACCAATGCGGCAACTGCTGAGCCGACGAGCAACAAGGACGAGCCGACACATGGAGCTTTAAGTACTAGGTCGCGGGGTGGGGGTGGTGGCGACTTGGTGATGGTGTCCGGGATTAAAGGATGATCACCAGGTCGGCGTGTCGTCTATGGGCCGGGCTGGTGACCCATCAATTATTGAAGAAAGGACTCCCGAGGCAGTGGCCCTCGGTGTAATAGAGATGGAAACCTGTGAAGACTAGACATGTACTTTAAGGCTTGTTTGAATTTTTGGCATGTTTATCCCTAACTTGTAGCCGATCATGTGTAAACCCTAGATACCCCCCCCCCCGCCGCTTGATGCCTATATAAGCCGAGGGGTTTAGTCTTTAAAGGCACAAATACAAGTTTAAGGCTTATCTCTTTGAGAGGACCCGAACCTGGGTAAATATGTGTCTTCCTACTTCCTGTTCATCATCGTACTCCAATCACTAGCTTGGGAGCCCCTACCTAAGATCCGCTAGTTTTAGCACGGACATTGGTGGCCCATGCAGGTCCATTTGCATGGGCGGCCAACGATCAGATCTATGTCGGTTTATCTCTTACACCAGAAACGCAAGATCTCGGGTCAGCCAAAGGTTAGGACCATGTTGTAGCACCTCCCATCTTTCCAGACCTGAGGCTAGGCGATCATGAACCCATAATCGGGTCTCCTACTGCTTCCACTGAGCCGGTCGAGGACACTTAAGCATGTATGGTCCAAGTACCGGCGTGCCACGTGATAGAGGATTGCGAGCATGACCGATCGAGTAAAGCGTGGAGCTCAAATCTAATATGTGATTCGGCAAATATGGTGATATGTCTCCAATGTATCTATAAATTTTGATTGTTCCATACTATTATATTATCAATCTTGGATGCTCTATATGCATTTATATGATGTTTTATACCATTTTTGGGAAATAGCCTATTGTCGGGGATATAACCCGAGGATATAAGCCGCCCTATGGGGCCTGGTCAAGCCGCAGCGGATAAATAAGAAGATTGGCTGCTAGGGCTTATGCAACAAGCCATCGTGCATCCCAATATCAGAAGACGACGATTCAAGACCTACAAGGAAAGGGATGGCCGAAGCTTTCCTAACATGGGAAGAAATACATAGTAGATTTGTAGTAGACCACGGGTACCTATTCGACCCGGACTCTGTTATAAAACTCAAGGCCTCTACCTATATATAAAGGAGAGCCCTCGGGGCAAAAAGATCAAGTAAGAAACCCTTGAGAGCTAGGTTACTGATTCTGCATCCTTGTAGTCGAGATCTCCATCAATATAGACACCAAAGCAGGACGTAGGATTTTACCTCCATTGTAGGGGCCGAACCTAGGTAAATCCATCTCTCGTTCCCAATCAACCCCTTCGAGTCGCCACACTATGACGATGGCCTCACCACTAAGTCCGTTCACGAGGACATCTACCGTGAGAAAACCCCGACACCTATTAACCTAGTACCTAGTGCCAATTACTATTTTCCACATGTTTTTGGCTTTTCAGAAAATCAGTACCAAACGAAGTCCAAATGAAACAAAAAATTTGATGAGATTTTCAGGACAAAAATAAGACCTGGAAGCTTCACAAGAAGACTAGACGCCACAGGAGGTAGCGCCAAGCCAATAGGGCGCACCGAGGGGGAGGTCGTGCCCCGATGGCTTGGGACCACTTCCTTACGCCTCTTGACCTAACTCTGCTCCTATAAATCCTAATATGTTGGAACAACACCACATAGACACCCGAAATACTTTTTTCGCCGCCTCAACCTTTTGTTCTACCATGATCCCATCTGGAGCCCTGTTCCCGTGGCCTGTCGAAGGGGGAATCAAACACGGAGGGCCTCTACATCAACCTTGCTGCTCCCATGGTGATGTGTGAGTAGTCTACCATAGACCTATGGGTACATAGTTAGTACCTAGAGGGCTATCTCTCTCTATGTTCTTCAATGCAAAGATCATAGTGATTCCCGTGGTGATCTATCCTATGTAATCCTGTTTGTCGTGTGTCTGTTAGGATCCGATGAATTATGGGTTTATGTTCAGATTATTCATGAAAATATATTGAATCTTTGCTGGTTATATATATGCATGATTATGATAGCTTTGTATTTCTCTCTGATCTGTCGGTTTGGTTTGGCCAACTAGATTGATTTATATTCAATGGTAGTGATGCGTTGTGATGGGTTCAATCTTGCGGTGCTCAATCCCAGTGACAGGAGGGACATGACACGTATTGTATTGCTTCCATTAAGGGCAAACTGATGGGGTTTATTCATATTAGTTGAGTTTACTTTGTCTATATCATGTCATCTTGCTTCAAGCATTACTATGTTTTTACTTAATACTCTAGATGCATGGTGGATAGCGGTCGATGAGTGGAGTAACAATAGTAGATGCATGAAGGATTCGATCTACATGCTTATGGACTATATGCCTATATGTGTGATCATTGACGTGAATAAATATGATATAACTATGCTCTTTTCGATCACTTTCCCAACAATAATTTGTTTATCCACCGTATGCTATCTTCGAGAGAGAAGCCTTTAGCGCAATAAAACTATGCGTACCTAGTCTTCACAAATTACATTACTAATACACTAATTTTTTTCTGTATTTTTATTTCTGCTAATTTATTTTATATTTATATTATTTATCTATCACTACTTAATACTTGCAAGTAATAAGTTCAAGGGACTTGACAACTCTCTTGCCCGCGTAGGGTACAAGTGTTTGCTATTCTGTGTGTAGGTGCTGACGATGGGCATTTTCATGGTCCTCCTATTGGTTCGGTAAACTTGGTTCTCACTGAGGGAAATACTTATCTCTACTGTGCTACAATCCTCTCTTCTTAGGGCATGTACATTGGGGTACAGTCAGCCGTCTGTAACACCTGACACGTAGGAAAACAAATGATATGGAAGAAAGAAAAAAAAGAAAGAAATCGAGTCTGTCTGCAGAATTAACGACGATCTATTCCCGTGCAAGTCGCTCGTTACAGACGAGCTTTTCCCTGTTGTACGAGGGTGTCGTCAACGGTGGGTTGCATCTGGATCGAGCGTGCCTTCTTCCGCGGGAAACCAGATATTCCCCTTTCCCGCGAACCAGGTTTCCTTCTCTCGTGAACTCTTGTTCTCGCGCGCCAACGAAATCAGATCGAGCGCGCCTTCTTCTCCACGATTTGCTCATCCTCCACTTCCCCTCCTCCAGATCGAACTCCTTGTGTAGCCTTTTCTCTGCTCTGGAGAGGATGGGACGCCAATGCATGCGGATCCCTGCGCCACCGCCGCCGCCGCCGTGGGAGCCTGAGCAGGTCACCACCGCCGAGCAAGGAGCCGCTGTTCCCCACTTCAGAGCGGCCTCTTCCTCGCCTCAGGCTCCGCCAATGGACAAGCAGGCATGGAACGCTGCAGCCGCTGCCTCCGAGTTCTTGTCCCCAATATTAAATTGGTATGATCCATCTCAGTTTTCAGTTTAGAAATCAAGAAGATCTTATGGGATAATCTGTAGGTGTTAGGCCAGTTTCTAAAGATCTTGTGGGATAACCTGTACATACATGTTCTGTAATTATGAGTAGTTTGTAAGTAACCTGTACATGTTTAGACATCAACAAGATCTTGTGGGATAACTAGTTTGTAAGTAACCTGTACATGTTCTGCAAATATGAAAACTCAATAAAAATGGAAAAAAGCAAGCCTTGAGTTAAATAGTTCATGAATGTAGAAAATCAAAGCTTGGCCTACAGCATGACCATGTTATTTTTCAGGGGTGTGGATCCCCGTCCGCCGGGTGATTTCGTATGCTATTTGGGAAATCCTTCAAGTTACCCTCTTCCACAACAGCCGCTTAATCAGCAGGCCATGTTGCAGCATCACCATTACTCTAGTGGTCCTTCACACTATGTTCCATGTCCAGCACCACAACCATCACCATCAATTTGCAAGCCAAGAACTCCAGTTAAACCTTCTGGTTCACAACAAACAATCAGTGTTGAGAATGCAGAGGATGGAGATAAGAGGACTGAGAAGCGACTTGCATGGACATTGCAGGAGGATGTAAGATTGGTAAGTTTTCTGTGTACACATATTTGATAATCTAAATTATTATGTCAGCAGGAGCACTCATGAACTTTGTTGAAATTGTAGATGAGTGCCTGGTTACGTTGCTCTACTGACCCAATTAATGGCAACAATAAGAAGAGTGATCAGTATTGGGGAGATGTCACTAATGTCTACAACAACACCACTCCAAAAAATCGAAGAAGACAGGTGAAGCAAGCAAAAGACCATTGGCATACTCTTAATAAGCTAGTCTTCCAGTTCCATTGTTGTTGGACCAAGGCTTCTGCCATATATGCGAGTGGACAGTCGGACGCCCAGTTGTTGGAGAAAGCACACGCATTCTATGAATCTGACTACACAGCACAGTTCCATCACATGGATTGTTGGTGGGCTGTTAATGAGCACATGAAATGGACTACATACAATGAGTGGCTCGGGCAATCAAAGAAAAGAAAGATGCCAGAAACAGGGGAGATGGGAAAGCATACTTCCACTCGAGAAGACGCTGAAGATATTCCACGCCCACCTGGAATAAAAAAATCCAAGAAAGAATGTAATGGCAAAGGTAAGTCAAATGAGGTTGCAGCTGATATGGAGTTGCTCGAGAAATTGGTAGCCACTCACGAGGAAGCTAAGAAAACTCGTAGGGATATGATAGAAATGCAGCAACGTTCCTCTAGTGAGAAACTTGAGGTAGCAAGGCTCTCGGCGGAGACAGCACGGCTGTCAGCCCTTGCAGCAAAGGACAACATTGAGGCTAAGAAGCATGAAAAGGAGGCTGAAATGATGAGAGCTTATAGAGTGCTCCTTGTGCAGGATACAATAGGAATGACAAATGAAATGAAAAATGAGCTTGTGAAGACACTGGAGGTTATGAGAGAGAGATTATTTGGTACATAGGCTCGTCCTTACTGATTACGGACTGACACGTGAAGAAAGAGTTAGATGGTTTGCTTTATTTCCAGTCTTTAATTTGTGTATCTGAAGACCTAGTAGAAGTTTTCTATGTTTACATACTTTAGATTGCATGTCGTTTTATGTATTTCGCTGAACCTGTCAAGTTTGCTTTTGAAAGAACATGTGTTTGCCTGAAATTACACTGAAGTTTGATTTGGTACCCCTTTGGATGCGCTAGCATCCAGTGCAGTTATGTCTACTTTCACTTGGTCTATAGTACCCTGCATATGTGGAACTAATTCATCTCTTCTGCCGGTGATAGTCAAAGATTGCATGGAAGAAAGTAATGTGTATCTTTACTCCGTCAGTGCGTGCATGTGTGGAACTAATTCACCTCTTCCCTAGGTGCAAGTCAAGTCTTCCATAGAGAAAATTTCGGATCAGGTAGCTGACCACCTGGACTACTTCACTCACGTACCTACCTTCTATTGCACATAAATTCAGTGCCCACACGGGCATCTTACCTCTTCCTCTCTTCCATCAACATCTTCCCTGTTTGTTCTCTGGATACACCTCCAAAGTGTGTTCGTTGCTGTGTTGTGTAGATCGCTACAACACCTTTTGGGCTTCTGATAATAATTTGTAAGTCATTGCATTATATTATCATGATGAATAGAGGAAATTTGAGATTTTCCGTGTTATTGTTTGTGATTGGCACATACAGGCTTGTTTTTCTATGTGATTTACTAATACTGGGTCAATTTGAATATAGTATAAATTGCATATTCATGTAGCGTGTGATATTATCATAGGGAAGATAGAACAAAGTTTGTTTCAGAAATTTTGTCTTAGTACTTTGTAAAGTAACCCTAGTAACAAAATTTGACATACTAAATTTCTAAACTCATGTAGGACCTCAACGACACGACATGTCGCATAAATCTGACTCTTCATCTTCCAGTAATGAGGATGATAACTTGAATAATTTTGGCCGAGTCGAAGACATCGACACATGGGAAGTCTTCACAGTGGAGCAAGAATATTTGAACGAGTCATTGATAGGATAGATGAGCGTCTCACTGATAGGTCGATCACCAGGTTCGAGGAACAAAATTTTGAGCAATCTGTCTGTCGAAGCGGCACGAGAAGGTACATATATAGGATTCGTGAAATAGCCCATCAGAACCTCGTGCAGTATTACTTCTCTGAAAATCCAATGTACACCGATGAGATGTTCCGTAGAAGGTTTCGCATGAGAAGGCCTTTGTTCTTACGAATTGTGAATGCTCTCGGCGCATGGGATCCTTATTTTACTCATAGAACAGATGCCACCAACCGACCCGGGCTCACACCTCTGCAAAAGTGTACAGCCGCAATCCGCATGTTAGCGTATGGAACCTCCGCGGACCAACTTGATGAGGTACTGATGTTAGCTGCAAGCACTACTTTAGAATGCTTGGGGATGTTCGCACAATGGGTGATTGACATGTTTGGTCAAGAGTATCTGAGGGCCCCAAGATGTGATGAAGTGGAACATTTGCTTCAAATTGGTGAATCTCGTGGATTCCCTGGCATGTTAGGGAGCATCGATTGTATGCACTGGCAATGGGAGAAATTCCCTAATGCTTGGAGAGGACAATTTACTCGTGGTGATCACGGTGTTCCTACTATGATCCTTGAAGCAGTTGCTTCTTACGACCTTCGCATATGGCATGCTTATTTCAGTGTTGCCGGCTCAAACAATGATATAAATGTGCTCAACAAGTCACCTTTGTTTGTCCAAGAGTTGAAAGGGGAAGCTCCACGGGTATAGTTCATTGTCAATGGAAGGCAATATAATCAGGGTTATTACCTTGCAGATGGTATTTATCCAGAATGGGCTGTATTCGTGAAGACTATAGCACTACCGCAGATAGAGATTGACAAATTGTTTGCACGACATCAAGAAGGGGCAAGGAAAGATGTTGAACGGGCATTTGGAGTGTTGCAATCCCGTTTTAACATCGTGCGACGTCCTGCAAAGTTATGGAAGCGTGCTTCGGTCGGTAAAATCATGGAAGCTTGCATCATTCTCCATAATATGATTATCGAAGATGAGGGGGACATGGTTCACGTCCCTTTAGATTTGAATGAGAATCCTGGAACATGTTTTGCTTTACCGCCAGAGGTCAATCGTGGTCCCAACATCTGCTTTACAAATGTGCTACAAAGGAATTCCTCTATTCGTGCACGACCAACACATCTAAAACTGAAGCAGGAGTTGGTCGAGCATATTTGGTAGAAGTTTGGGGATGAGTGAATAATTGTAACTAGTTTAAATAATTTTTTATGTATTATTTTTCCATTAATGATCGCCATATATCATAATTTTGTACCAATTTAAGTGAATAATTACAAATAGTTTGAATAATTTTGTATGTGTTAATTGTTTCATTATTGATTTCGATATTTAATAATTCTATGCCAATTTGAGTGTAATTTATTAATAATTATATAGTTCACGTATACACATGTTACCATCATGTAATTTATGTGTGATCTCATTTGCATACAGAAGCTATCATGGATGCATGCGTGCATTGTGCAGTAGTAGACAGTCAAATAGACGGCTCATTGTACAAGATGTCTGTTTAGCCGTCTGTAAGTGAAGTGTCAAGTAGTTACAGATAGCTGCCGTCTAAACCATTGTACATGCCCTTAGGGGAAAACCCCAAGGGAATTTACAAGTAACATACGGCTGCATTGTCAGCCCTACAAGCCCATACGTCATAGAGCAACCTAAGGAGATAGTTTGACAATTCTGGATGAGGTTTTTATTCGTCAAAAACAAAATCCTAGATTATTGGGACACAGAATCCTTGGCAGCTTTTCGATATAACTGCCAAGACGAGAGCATCTACAATGCGCTTGCCCAAAGATGGTCAGAACATTCTACGAACTATCAGATATAGTATCAAGGTTTTGTGTCATGGAAGACGCCTGGTTGACACAAATAGAGAAAAGGGACGTTATCCGAGTTGAAGCAGTAAATCATGATAGGCACATTTGCCTCGACCAATGCTGGAGAGGCTTGAAAGCAGATAAACATAGAAATGAGCCATCACAGAAGAGGAAACAACTCGACATTATCCCGAGGACCACGCTCAATTCACGCTGTTCTATTAAGCATGAACCCAACTCACAATCTTTGAGCTTGTTGTGTTCTTAAGCAAGTGGTAAAGGAAGGTCTCGACTTCCTAGATAGCCGCGTATTGTACAATGAGCACAAGGCACCGTCGTCCAACAAATATGAGATCTTGATGATCTATGAAACTCATCCATCAAGGAACTGTCAAAAATATCTATGCAAGATAAACCACATGAAACTTGTGATGATCACGGACAACACGTGGTCGGACACACCTCTTACCGTTGGGCAATGGACAGCCGAAGTCTGGCCAGTGAAGACCTCCATCTTGTCACACTAATCCATCTTGATCTCCTTACAACAAAAGGGAAATACTTTGGGACCTGCTTTCGGGGAGGCGGGCTACAATGCCTCCCTTATCACAAGAATGGAAACTATCCAGCTCTCCACCTCTATCTGTTCCATGACATTAGGGTAATTATCTCTATAGCGAGGGACGCGCCTTGCAGCTGGTCCCACACAAACTGCCACGCGAAGCTGCCCCGTGAGGGGAGGCCTCATGAGGCATGTGCGCACACCAAGCCGCCTCGACATCATCAAGCCTCGCGTCGGAGGGCCCTGCCCCTTGCGATGCAAATCTTTGGGAGAGGAAAGAGGGGGATCATCCTTCTCGGGCAAGCCCAACATCGCCTCCTGACCCGGGCGACAAATGGTCTGTGGTACCCCTGGTTCCACTTGGCCAACAAAATCAGATTATACTAAGGTAATTAACTAAGTATGAACAGATAATTCATTATCCTTATAAGTAACACATATAGGAGAAGTAGCAAATTTAGGGTCATGTTTAATTTTCTCCAACATAGATTTTTCTTTCAGTTTACATGCCAATTTTTTAAAGCATCTCTATCATGACAAGCAAGAGAGTCTCTAGTTGTCTCCCCATCCATAACATAACCCTCACGTACATCAGGCATATCATATCTTTTAGGAGAGCTACACATAATAGGTCAATCATAATTTTCATCAGTTTCAACATTTTCAGTTTCTATAGATGTGGCAATGTGAGCATCAAGCAATTCACCAAGTGGCACAATTTCAGTTTTATCAATCATAGTAGTAGTATCATCATACACATCCTCCATAGTAGAAGCAGTATCAGATTGAATAACAGGTGGAGGCGTCATACGATAGTTCACAATACTAGGTGAATCATAAACAAAGCTAGATGGCAGTTCCTTACCTCCCATCGTCTTAGAGGGTATGATCTTGCTATTGGGCAACGTTGCATGGGAAACAAAAAAATTCCTATGCACCTACAAGATCTATCCATGGTGATGAGCATCTACGAGAGGAGAGATCGGATCCACAAACCCTTGTACATTGCTAAGTGGAAGCGTTAAAGAACACGGTTTATGTAGTGGTATGTCTTCGCGATCCAATCCCTAGCCGTCCCATGAACTCCCGAAATCAAGTGCCGAACGGATGGCACCTCCGTGTTCATCACATGTACAACTCGATGACATCTCCGCCTCCTCGATCCAGCGAGCGAGGGTGGAGTAGTAGATGAGTTTCCAGCAACACGATGGTGTGGTGATGGTTGTGGTGGTGCTATCCCAGCAGGGCTATGCCTAGCGCTATCAAAACCGCAAACGGAGGAGAAAACAATATAGGGAGAGAGAGGGGCGCCAAGGGCTTCGTGTGTGCTCTTGGGGCGCCCCTCCTCTCTCTATATAGGTGGAGGGACGTGGGGAATAGCCCCTCCAAGCCCGAGGGTGCAGCCAAGGGGAGAGGAGGTGGAATCCTAGTCCCCTTCCTTCCCTTCCATATAGAGGTGGACTTTCCACCTATCCCAACTGCATGGGCCTAGAGGGACTTGTGCGCTTGGCCCAATAAGGCCATGACGTCTCCCCTCAGCCCATGAAAACCCTTGGGACATGGTGGAACCCTTGATGGACTTCTCGACTCCTCTGAAAGTTTTCGGAACCTTCTAGGAGCTTCCCGATACAATACCGAAAAAACCTAAAACTTTTCCAGTAGCCAAAATATGACTTCCCATATATAAATCTTTACCTCCGGACCATTCGGGAGCTCCTCGTGACGTGTGGGATCTCATCTGGGACTCCGAACAACTTTTGTTTACAACCACACATAACTCATTAATACCAAATCGTTACCAAACCTTAAGTGTGCAGACCCTATGGGTTCGATTACTATGTAGACATGATCGAGACACTCTCTGGTCAATAACCAATGGTGGGACCTAGATGCCCATATTGTCTCCTACATATTCTACGAATATATTTATCGATCGAACCACGATCTCAAGGATTCAATCAATCCCGTATACTATTCCCTTTATCTATGGGCATGTTACTTTACCGAGATTCAATCGTCGGTATCTCTGTACCTAGATCTATCTCCTTACCGACAAGTCTATTTACTCAGTCCGTAATACAAGATCTCGTGACTAACTCCTTAGTCACATTGCTTGCAAGCTTCTTGTGATGTTGTATTGCCGAGTGGGCCCTAGAGATACCTCTCCGTCATACGGAGTGACAAATCCCAGCTCGATTCACGCCAACCCAATAGACACCTTCGAAGATACCTGTAGAGCACCTATAGTCACCCAGTTACATTGTGACGTTTGATACACACAAGGCATTCCTCCGATGTCCGGGAGTTGAATGATCTCATGGTCATAGGAACGAATACTTGACATGCACAAAACAATAGCAATAAATTGACACGATCACTACGTTCATAGATTGGGCCTTGTCCATCACATCATTCTCCTGATGACGTGATCCCGTTATCAAACGACATCTTATTTCTATATTCAGGAAACCTTGACCATCTTTGATCCAAGAGCAAGTCCTTCAGAGGCTCACTAGGGAGAGTGTGTTATCTATGTATCCACATATGTTTGAGTTTCGTATCAATACAATTCTAGCATGGATAATAAATGATTATCATGAACAAGGAGATATAATAATAACTAGTTTATTATTGCCTCTAGGGCATATTTACAACAGTCTCCAACTTGCACTAGAGTCGATAATCTAGTTCACATCACTATGTGATTGTAATGAATCTAACACGCATATAGTTCCGGGATTTGATCATGTCTTGCTTGTGAGAGAGATTTTTAGTCAATAGGTCTGAAACATTCAGATCCGTGTGTACTTTACAACGCTTCACTTGGAACAATTCCAAACGACTGTTCCACTATATGAATCCGGTTTACAACTCAGAGTTATCCGCATTAGTGTCAAAGCTTGCGTTGACATAACCCTTTACGACAAACTCTTTTATCACCTCTATAATAAAGAAAAACTCCTTAGTCCACTAGTTACTAAGGATAACTTTGACCATTGTTCAGTGAATCAATCCTGGATCACTCTTTGTACCCCTTGACAGAATCATGGCAAGGCACACATTAGGTGCGGTACACATCATGTCATACTATAGAGCCTACGGCTAAAGCAAAGGGGAGGACATTCGTCCTTTCTCTTTCTTCTGCTGTGGTTGGGCTTCGAGTTTTACTCAAATTCACACCTTACAATAAAGTCAAGAACTCCTTCTTTGACTGACCCATTTCGAACTCCTTGAAAATCTTGTCAAGGTATGTATTCGTTGAAAGTTATATGAAGCGTCTTGATCTATCTCTATAGATCTTGATGCCCAATGTTCAAGTAGCTCAATCCAGGTTTTCCTTTGAAAAACTCCTTTCAAACAACCCATTAAGCTTTCCAGAAATTCTACATTATTTTTGATCAACAATATGTCAACCACATATACTTATCAGAAATTCTATAGTGCTCCCACTCTCTTTCTTGGAAATAGAAGTTTCTCATAAACTTTGTACAAACCCAGAAACTTTCATCATCTTATCAAAGCATATATTCCAACTCTGAGATGCTTGCTCGAGTCTATGGAAGGATTGCTGGAGCTTGCATACTTGTCGGCATCCTTAGGATCGACAAAACCTTCTGGTTGTATCACATACAACCTTTCCTCAAGGAAACCTTCGAGGAAACAATGTTTTGACATCCATCTGCAAGATTTCATAATTGAAAAATGGAGCAACTACTAACATAATTCCAACAGAGTTTAGCATCGCTACGGGTGAGAAAGTCTCATCATAGTGAACTCCTTGAACTTGTCGGAACCCTCTTTGCAACAAGTCGAGCTTTCTAAATGGTGACATTCACCATCATTGTCTGTCTTCCTTTTAAAGATCCACTTCTATTTAATAGCCTTACGACCATCAAGTAGTTCTTCCAAAGTCTAGACTTTGTTTTCATACAGGGATCCTATCTCGGATTTCATGGCCTTCAGCCATTCATCAGAATCCGGACCCACCATCGTTTCTCCATAGCTCGTAGGTTCATTGTTGTCCAGCAACATGACCTCCAAGACAGGATTACTGTACCACTCTGGAGTACTACGTGTCCTTGTCGACCTACGAGGTTTGGTAGTAACTTGATCCGAAGCTTCATGATCACCATCATCATCTTCCATTTCAACTGGTGTAGGCACCACACGAACAATTTCTTGCACCTTAATACTCTCTGGTTGAAGTGATGGTTCAATAAATTCATCAAGTTCCACCATCCTCCCACTCAATTGTTTCGAGAGAAACTCTTTCTCGAGAAAGGACCCATTTCTGGAAACAAACACTTTGCTTCTGGATCTGAGATAGGAGGTATACCCAACTATTTTGGGTATCCTATGAAGATGCATTTATCCTCTTTGGGTTTGAGCTTATCAGGTGAAGCCTTTTGACATAAAAATCATAGCCCCAAACTTTAAGAAACGACAGCTTAGGTTTCTCCAAACCATAATTCAAATGGTATCATCTCAACAGAATCACGTGGTGCCCTATTTTAAAGTAAATGTGGTTGTCTCTAATGAGTAACCCAAAAATTATAGTAGTATTTCGATAAGAGACATCATAGTATGCACCATATCCAATAGGGCGCGGCTATGACATTCGGACACACCATCACACTATGGTGTTCCAAGTGGCATGAGTTGTGAAACAATTTTCACATTGTCTTAAATGTATACCAAAATGCAACTCAAGTATATATTAACCTCCACGATCACATAGTAGACATATTATCCTCTTGTCACGACGATCTTTAACTTCACTCTGAAATTGCTTGAACTTTTCAATATTTCAGACTTGTGATTCATCAAGCAAATACACTTGTACCTACTCAAATCACAAGTGAAGTAAGAACATAAAGATATCCACTGCGTGCCTCAACACTCATTGGACCACATACATCAACATGTATTATTTCCAATAAGTTTCTTGCTCGTTCCATCACACGAAGATGAGGTTTTTAGTCATCTTGCCCATGTTGCATGCTTTGCATGTCTCAAGTGATTCAAAATCAAGTGTGTTCAAACAATCCATCTACATGTAGTTTCTTCATGCGTTTACACCAATAGGCATGGCTCGCATGTCTCAAATGATAAAAAATGAGTGAGTCCAAAGGTCCATCTGCATGGAGCTTCTTCATGCGTTTTATACCAAAATAACTTAAGCAACAGTGCCAGGAGTAAGCGGTACTATCATTACTACTTTGTATCTTTTGGCATAAATATTATGAACATGTGTATCACTACGATCGAGATTCAATAAACCATTCATATTAGGTGCATGACCATTGAAGGTATTATTCAAGTAAACATAGTAACCATTATTCTCTTTAAATGAATATAATATTGCAATAAATACAATCTAACCATGCCCATGCTCAACGCAAACACCAAATAAAATTTGTTGAGGTTCAACACTAATCCCGATGGTAGAGGGAACGTGTGATGTTTGATCACATCAACCTTGGATTTACTTCCAACACACATCGTCACCACACCCTTGCTAGTATCAGTTTATTCCATAGCTATAATTTTGAGTTACTAACACTTAGTAACTGAACCGGTATCTGATACGTCCATTTTGCATCATGCTTTTATGATGATATTTATTGCTTTATGGGCTGTTATTACACTTCACGGTACACTACTTATGCCTTTTCTCTCTTATTTTGCAAGGTTTACATGAAGAGGGAGAATGCCGACAACTGGAATTCTGGCCTGAAAAAGGAGCAAGTTTGAGATACCTATTATGCGCAACTCCAAAAGCCGTGAAAATCAACGAGAAATTATTTTGGAATTTATAAAAAATACTGGACGGAAGAAGTACCACAGGGGAGCCACCAGGAGGCCACAAGCCTGCTAGGCGTAGCCTACCCCCTGGCCGCGCCTAGGGGATTTGTGGGCTCCCTGTTGGCCCTCTGGCTCCCCTCTTTTTCTATAAGGAGGATTTCGTTCCAGAAAAAAGTCAAGAGGAGGCTTACGGGAGGAATCGCCGCCGCCACGAGGCGGAACTTGAGCAGAACCATTCTAGAGCTCCTGCAGGGTCGTCGTGCCGGGGAAACTTCCCTCCTGAAGGGGGAAATCGTCGCCGTCATCATCACCAACACTCCTCTCATCATAGGGGACACATCTCCATCAACATGTTCATCAGCACCATCTCATCTCCAAACCCTAGTTCATTTCTTGTAACCAATCTCCGTCTCGCGACTCCGATTGGTACTTGTAAGGTTGCTAGTAGTGTTAATTACTCTTTGTAGTTGATGCTAGTTGGATTACTCGGTGGAAGATTATATGTTCAGATCCTTGATGCTATTCAATACCTCTCTTGTCATGAATATAATTATGCTTTGTGAGTAGTCACTTTTGTTCCTGAGGACATGGGATAAGTCATGCTATAAGTAGTCATGTGAATTTGGTATTCGTTCGATATTTTGATGCGTTGTATGTTGTTTTTCCTCTAGTGGTGTTATGTGAACGTCGACTACATAACACTTCACCATTATTTGGGCCTAGAGGAAGGCATTGGGAAGTAGTAAGTAGATGATGGTTTGCTAGAGTGAGAGAAGCTTAAACCCTAGTTTATGCGTTGCTTCGTAAGGGGCTGATTTGGATCCACTAGTTTAATGCTATGGTTAGACTTAGTCTTAATTCTTTTTTCGTAGTTGCGGATGCTTGCGAGAGGGCTTAATCATAAGTTGGATGTTTGTCCAAGTAAGAGCAGCACCCAAGCACCGGTCCACCCACATATCAAACTATCAAAGTAGCGAACGCGAATCATATGAACATGGCGAAAACTAGCTTGACAGAAATTCCCATGTGTCCTCGGGAGTGCTTTACCTCCTATAAGAGTTTGTCCAGGCTTGTCCCTTGCTACAAAAGGGATTGGGCCATCTTGCTGCACCTTTGTTACTATTGTTACTTGCTCCTTGCTACGAATCATCTTACCACACAACTATTTGTTACCGATAATTTCAGTGCTTGCAGAGAATAGCTTGTTGAAAACCACTTGTCAGATCCTTGCTGAAAAACACTCTTACTTATCGAAAGGACTACGATATATCCCCTACACTTGTGGGTCATCATGACTCTTTTCTGGCACCGTTGCCGGGGAGTGAAGCGCCTTTGGTAAGTGGAATTTGGTAAGGAAACATTTATTGAGTGTGCTGAAATTTATTGTCACTTGTCACTATGGAAACTAATCCTTTGAGGAGCTTGTTCAGGGTATCTTCACCTCGAACGGAAGCACAAAGAGTTGCTCCTCAACCTGTTGCACCTACTGAAAATACTTGCTATGAATTTCCTTCGGGTATGCTAGAGAAAGTGTTGGCTAATTCTTTTACAGAAGATGGAACATCACATCCCGACTTGCATCTAATCTATGTAGATGAAGTTTGTGGTTTATTTAAGCTTGCAGGTTTGCCCGAGGATGAGGTCAAGAGGAAGGTATTTCCCTTATCTTTGTGGGATAAAGCATTGACATGGTATAGGCGATGTGATGATACTGGATCATGGAACTACAACAGATTGAAATTGGAATTTCATCAAAAGTTTTATCCTATGCATTTGGTACATCGTGAACGGAATTATATTTATATTTTTTGGCCTCATGAGAGAGAAAGTATCGCTCAAGCTTGGGGGAGGCTTAAATCAATGTTATATTCATGCCCCAACCATGAGCTCTCGAGAGAAATTATCATTCAGAACTTTTATGCTCGGCTTTCTCATGATAATCGCACCATGCTTGACACTTCTTGTACTGGTTCTTTGATGAAGAGAGATATTGACTTCAAATGGAATTTATTGGAAAGAATTAAACGCAACTCTGAAGATTGGGTGTTTGAAGAAGGTAAGGAGTCAGGTATGAATCTCAAGTTTGATTGCGTTTAATCCTTCGTCGAAACAAATACTTTTTGTGATTTTAGCGCTAAGTATGGACTTGACTCTGAGATAGTAGCTTCTTCGTGTGAATCATTTGCTGCTCATATTGATCTCCCTAAAGAGAAGTGGTTTAAATATCATCCTCCCTTAGAAGTCAATGTAGTTAAACCCAATCCAGTTGAAGAGAAAGTCATTGCTTATAATGATCCTATTGTTCCGAGTGCTTACATTGAGAAACCACCTTTCCCTGTTAGGATAAAGGATCATTCTAAAGCTTCAACTGTGTTTCGTAGAGGCTACATTAGAACATCTACACCCCTTGAGCAAATTAGAGTTGAACCTAGCATTGCTATTATCAAAGATCTCCTGTCCGACATTGTTGAGAGCCATGATATTCAATTATGTGAAGATGCTGCTAGAATTGCTAAACCTCATGCTAGAGACAAACATAGGCCTGTTGTTGGCACACCTGTTGTTTCTGTTAAGATAGGAGATCATTGTTATCATGGTTTATGTGACGTGGGTGCTAGTGTTAGTGCAATACCTCAATCTTTATATGATGAAATTAAAGACGAGATTGCACCTGTTAAGATGGAACCTATTGATGTCACTATTCATCTTGCCAATAGAGATACTATCTGCCCTTTGGGAATTGTTAGAGATGTTAAAGTCTTGTGTGGTAAAACAAAGTATTCTGCTGATTTTCTCATTCTTGCTACCACACAAGATAGCTTTTGTCCCATCATATTTGGCAGACCTTTTCTCAATACTATCAATGCTCATATTGACTGTGAGAAGAAAACTGTCACTGTTGGCTTTGAAGGTGTGTCACATGAGTTCAGTTTCTCCAAGCTTGGTAGACAACCTCATGAAAAAGAGTTGTCTAGTAAGGATGAAAATTATTTCTCTAGCTTCTATTGCTGTGCCTCCTACCGATCCTTTAGAGCAATACTTGCTTGAGCATGAAAATGTTATGCATATGGATGAAAGGAATGCGATAGATAGAGTTATCTTTGAACAACATCCTATCCTTAAGAATAATTTGCCTGTTGAACTACTTGGAGATCCACCCCCACCAAAGGGTGATCCTGTGTTCGAGCTTAAACAGTTGCCTGATACTCTTAAGTATGCTTATCTTGATGAAAAAGAGATATATCATGTTATCATTAGTGCTAGCCTTTCACAGCATGAAGAGAAGAAATTATTGAAAACTCTGAGGAAGCACCGTGCTACTATTGGATATACTCTTGACGATCTTAAGGGCATTAGTCCCACTCTATGCCAGCACAAAATTAAAACTGATCCTGTTTCCAAACCAGTTGCCGATCATCAACGGAGATTAAATCCTAAGATGAAAGAGGTAGTAAGAAAATAAATACTAAAGCTCCTGGAAGCAGGTATTATCTATCATATTGCTCATAGTGATTGGGTAAGTCCGGTGCATTGCGTCCCTAAGAAGGGAGGTATTACCGTTGTCCCTAATGATAAGGATGAATTGATCCCACACAGGATTATTACTAGCTATAGGATGGTGATTGGTTTTAGGAAATTGAATAAAGCCACTAGGAAAGATCATTACCCTTTGCCTTTTATCGACCAAATGCTAGAAAGACTGTCTAAACACACACACTTCTGCTTTCTAGATGGATATTCTGGTTTGTCCCAAATACCAGTTCCACAATCTGATGAGGAGAAAACCACTTTCACCTGCCCTTTCGGTACCTTTGCTTACAAACGTATGCCTTTTGGCTTATGTAATGCACCCGCTACCTTTCAAAGATGTATGATGTCTATATTCTCTGACTTGTGTGAAAAGATTGTTAAGATTTTCATGGATGACTTCTCCGTTTACGGGTCTTCTTTTGATGATTGCCTCAACAACCTTGATCGAGTTTTGCAGAGATGTAAAGATACCAATCTTGTCTTGAATTGGGAGAAGTGCTACTTTATGGTTAATGAAGGCATCGTCTTAGGACATAAAATTTCTGAAAGAGGTATTGAAGTTGATAAGGCTAAGGTTGATGCGATCGAGAAAATGCCATGCCCTACAGATATCAAAGGTATAAGAAGTTTCCTTGGTCATGCTGGTTTCTATAGAAGGTTCATTAAAGAATGCTCTAATATTTCTAGGCCTCTTACCAATCTCTTGCAAAAGGATATTCCTTTTGGTTTTGTCGATGATTGTGATGAAGCGTTCGAAATACTTAAGAAGGCCTTGATAACTGCGCCTATTGTTCAACCACCTGATTGGAACTTACCTTTTGAAATCATGTGTGATGCTAGTGATTATGCTGTTGGTGCTGTCCTAGGACAAAGAGTTGATAAGAAGTTGAATGTTATTCACTATGCTAGCAAAACTCTAGAAAATGCCCAAAGAAACTATGCTACTACGAAAAAGGAATTTTTAGAAGTCGTCTTTGCGTGTGAAAAGTTCAGATCTTACATAGTTGATTCCAAGGTTACTATTCACACTGATCATGCTGCTATTAAGTATCTCATGGAAAAGAAAGATGCTAAACCTAGACTTATCAGATGGGTTCTCTTGCTACAAGAATTTGATTTGCATGTTGTTGATAGGAAGGGTGCTGAGAACCCCGTAGCAGATAACTTGTCTAGGTTGGAGAATGTTCTTGATGACCCACAACCTATTGATGATAGCTTTCCGGAATGTCATCAATGCTTCATGTAGTACACCGTAGTATGCTGATTATGCAAACTATATCATTGCCAAATATATACCACCTAGTTTTACATACCAGCAAAAGATGAAATTCTTCTTTGATTTGAGACATTACTTTTGGGATGATCCTCACCTTTATAAGGAAGGAGTAGATGGTGTTATTAGACGTTGTGTACCTGAGCATGAACAGGGACATATCCTTCAAAAGTGTCACTCCAAGGCTTATGGAGGACATCATGCGGGAGATAGAACTGCACACAAGGTATTGCAATCAGGTTTCTATTGGCCCACTCTCTTCAAGGATGCTCATAAGTTTGTCTTGTCTTGTGAAGAATGTCAAAGAATAGGTAATATCAGTAAATGTCAGGAAATGCCTATGAATTATTCACTTGTCATTGAACCTTTTGATGTTTGGGGTTTTGATTATATGGGACCTTTTCCAAAATCCAACGGGTATACTGACATCCTAGGTGTTGTTGATTACGTTGCTAAGTGGGTAGAAGCTATCCCAACTAGTTGTGTTGATCCCGACACCTCTATTAGGATGCTTAAAGAAGTTATTTTCCCTAGATTTGGAGTCCCTAGATATTTGATGACTAATGGTGGTTCACATTTCATTCATGGTGCTTTCCGTAAAACGCTTGCTAAGTATGATGTGAACCATAGAGTTGCATCCCCCTATAATCCTCAGTCCAGTGGTCAAGTAGAGTTAAGTAATAGAGAGATTAAACTAATTCTGTAAAAGACTGTTAATAGGTCTAGAAAGAATTGGTCTAAGAAGCTCGATGATGCACTGTGGGCTTATAGAACTGCTTATAAGAATCCCATGGGCATGTCTCCGTACAAAATGGTTGACGGTAAAGCATGCCATTTACCTCTTGAGCTAGAGCATAAGACTTATTGGGCAATCAAAGAGCTCAACTTTGATTTCAAACTTGCTGGTGAGAAGAGGTTATTAGATATTAGCTCACTTGATGAATGGAGAGCTCAGGCATATGAAAATGCCAAGTTGTTCAAAGAAAAGGTTAAGAGGTCGCATGATAAAAGGATACAAAAACGTGAGTTCAATGTAGGTGATTATGTCTTGCTATATAATTCTCGTTTAAGATTTTTTGCAGGCAAGCTTCTCTCTAAATGGGAAGGTCCCTATATTGTTGAGTAAGTATATCGTTCTGGTTCCATCAAGATCAACAACACGGAAGGTAATTTTCCGAGAGTGGTAAATGGGCAAAGAATCAAGCACTATATCTCAGGTACTCCCATAAATGTTGAAAGCAATATTATCAATACCATAACTCCGAAGGAGTACATAAGGGATATTTATCAGCGTGTTTGAGACTCCGAAAACGAAGAGGTATGTGATTCGGTAAGTAAACCGAAGCCAAAACTTTTCTAGTAGGAAATTTTCTCCGTTTTGGAATTTTTAGAAAAATAGAAAATTTTGAAGTAGTCCGGAAAGCGAACGAGGAGGCGACAAGCCAACCAGGCGCGAGCCACCCCCTTGGCCGAGCCTGGGGGGCTTCTGACCACCTTGTGTGCCTCCTGGACACCGTTTTCTTGCGGAGTACTCCTTCTGGTCGGAAAAAATCATTATATATTCTCCCGAAAGGTCTGACCCTCGTATCACGCAAATTTCCTCTGTTTTCGTTTTGAGCTGCTGTGGAGACAGATCTAGATTGCTATGGCGTCCCCAAAAGCTCCAAAGGACAAGTTCTTCGAGAAGGTCATCAATCCCTACCTCGCGGGAGTGCTGCAACACCGTCAATCTATCGAGATGCGTGAGGGGGTGCTGCACATCTGTGATGTTGAGGGGCCCAAGAAGATCGGAAGCATGGAGGCGAGGCTCGAAGCAATGGAGCAGCAAGTATTCAAGTGCCAAGGGATGGTGGAACGCGGACTCAACGCCAACCACATGATGATCACGGAGTTCACCAACAAGCACAAGATCGATGCCAATGACATCGGGAAACACCTCTCCAGGCTCTATGACAGAATTGATCACCTCCAAGCCCAGATCTATGACCTGCAGAACCAAAACTGTGAGTATGAGTATAGATTTAAATCAATATGGTTGGCTGCAGATTTGAGGATTCCGGAGACTCGATCATCTTTCCATGATGGAGAACCTATGCCTTGGAAGATGGTGGATCAAACCTAGGTTGCAACAACTCCACCACCATCACCTCCAAAGGAAGACAACTAAGCACGGGTATGGGCAGTCCCCTTGGCTTGTGCCAAGCTTGGGGGAGTTGCCCCGGTATCGTATCATCATCACATCTTTTGCCTTTACCTTTTTCTTAGTTCGATCCTTTTTGGTTTTATCTTTCTCTAGTAGAATAAAGTCCTTAGTGTTTTAGGCTTGAATTTTGCTTTGTGTCACCCCCGATGTATTCGAGTTCGTGAGTCATATAATAAAGAGTGTTTTAGTTAAGGGCCTTGCTTCATGCCATGATCTAAAGAAAAGAATGATAAAAGAACAAAAACATGAAATATCATGTAATGATCTTATGGGAAGTGATGTCTCCACATATAAAAAGAATGTTGATTGAAACTTGTTGTAGGTGGACAAACGTAGACCTTGGTCATTGCTGCAATTAATAGGAAGTAATAAAGAAGGAGAGGTTCACATATAAATATATCATCTTTGACACCGTCTACGATTATGAACACTCATTAAACTATTACATGATTAGAAGTAGATGTTGGACAAGGAAGACAACATAATGAATTATGTCTGCTTGGTTCCGAACAATGATTATATGACTAGAGATCCTTTAGCATGTGATGATTGCTTCCACCTCATATCAGCAAAAACTTCCGCACTAAGTAGAGATACTACTTGTGCATCCATAAACCTTCAACCCAGTTTTCCATGAGAGTCCACCATACCTACCTTTGGATTGAATAAGATCCCTCAAGTAAGTTGTCATCGGTGCAAGCAATAAAAACTGCTCCGTAATATGTATGATCTATTAGTGTGTGGAAAATAAGCTTTGTACGAACCTGTGATGAGGAAGACATAAAAGCGACAGACTGCATAATAAAGTTCTTTATCACAGGAGGCAATATAAAGTGACGTTCCTTCACACTAAGAGGACACACATCCAAACCCCCAAAATGCATGACAACCTATTCTTCCCTCTACGAAGGGCCTATCTTGTACCTTTACTTTTCCCCTTGAAAGAGTCATGGTGATCTACACCAATTCCTTATTTTGCCTGTATATTGGCTAACGTCATATGCTAGGGAAATATTTATATTCATATGTCAACTTGGAAGTAGGTATTCGTGAATTATTATTGTTGACATTACCCTTGAGGTAAACAGTTGGGAGGCGAAATTATAAGCCCCTATCTTTCTCTGTGTCCGACTGAAACTTTGATCTCATGAGTACCACGTGAGTTGTAGCAATTGTAGAAGACCAAAGAATGATTGGGTATGTGGATTTGCTTTACAAGCTCTCATTTGACTCTTTCCGATGTTATGATAAATTGCAATTGCTTCAATGACTAAAGGCTATTGGTTGTTAGTGCTCAATAAGGTTCTTGATCCATACTTTACTTTGTGAAGGAATTATCACTTTAGCATGAGAGATTATATGATGATATTGATGTTCTAATTATGATCATGATGCCTGCATGTCCATATCTTGTTTTGTCGACACCTCTCTCTCTCTAAACATGTGGGCATATTTATTGATCTCGGTTCCCGCTTGAGGACAAGCGAAGTCTAAGCTTGGTTGAGTTGATACGTCCATTTTGCATAATGCTTTTATGTTGATATTTAACGCTTTATGGGATGTTATTACACTTCACGGTACAATACTTATGTGTTTTCTCTCTTATTTTGCAAGGTTTCCATGAAGAGGGAGAATGCCGGAAACTGGAATTCCAGCCTGAAAAAGGAGCAAGTTTGAGATACCTATTCTGCGCAACTCCAAAAGACATGAAAATCAACGAGGAATTATTTTGGAATTTATAAAAAATACTGGGCGGAAGAACTACTAGAGGGGAGCCACCAGGAGGCCACAAGCCTGTTAGGCGCGGCCTACCCCCGTGGCAGCGCCTAGGGGGCTTGTGGGCTCCCTGTTGGCCCTCTGGCTCCCCTCTTTTTCTATAAGGATGGTTTCGTTCCAGAAAAAGTCAAGAGGAGGCTTTCGGGAGGAATCGCCGCCGCCACGAGGCGGAACTTGAGCAGAACCAATCTAGAGCTCCGGCAGGGTCGTCCTGGCGGGGAAATTTCCCTCACGAAGGGGGAAATCGTCGTCATCACCAACACTCCTCTCATCGGAAGGGGACTCATCTCCGTCAACAACTTCATCAACACCATCTCATCTCCAAAACCTATTTCATCTCTTGTAACCAATCTCCGTCTCGCGACTCCGGTTGGTACTTGTAAGGTTGCTAGTAGTGTTAATTACTCTTTGTAGTTGATGCTAGTTGGATTACTCGGTGGAAGATTATATGTTCAGATCCTTGATGCTATTCAATACCTCTCTGGTCATGAATATAATTATGCTTTGTGAGTAGTCACTTTTGTTCCTGAGGACATGGGATAAGTCATGCTATAAGTAGTCATGTGAATTTGGTATTCGTTCGATATTTTGATCCATTGTATGTTGTTTTTCTTCTAGTGGTGTTATGTGAACGTCGACTACATAACACTTCACCATTATTTGGGCCTAGAGGAAGGCATTGGGAAGTAGTAAGTAGATGATGGGTTGCTAGAGTGAGAGAAGCTTAAGCCCTAGTTTATGCGTTGCTTCATAAGGGGCTGATTTGGATCCACTAGTTTAATGCTATGGTTAGACTTAGTCTTAATTCTTCTTTCGTAGTTGCGGATGCTTGCGAGAGGGGTTAATCATAAGTGGGATGTTTGTCCAAGTAAGGGTAGCACCCAAGCACCGGTCCACCCACATATCAAACTATCAAAGTAGCGAACGCGAATCATATGAACATGACGAAAACTAGCTTGACAGAAATTCCCATGTGTCCTCGGGAGCGCTTTACCTCCTATAAGAGTTTGTCCAGGCTTGTCCCTTGCTACAAAAGGTATTGGGCCCTCTTGCTGCACCTTTTTTACTATTGTTACTTGCTCCTTGCTATGAATCATCTTACCACACAACCATCTATTACCGATAATTTCTGTGCTTGCAGAGAATACCTTGCTGAAAACCACTTGTCAGATCCTTCTGCTCCTCGTTGGGTTCAACACTCTTACTTACCGAAAGGACTAGATAGATCCCCTACACTTGTGGGTCATCAGTATCTAATACCCCGGTGCTACTAGGAGTACTAGTAAGGTATACATAAATATTACATATATCCAATATACTTTTGTCGACTTTGCCAGCCTTCTCATCTACCAAGTAACTAGGGTAGTTACGCTTTAGTGATCGCTCCCCTCATAACAGAAGCACTTAATCTCGGGTTTGGGTTCAACCTTGGGTTTCTTTACTAGAGCAACAACTAGTTTTCCATTCATGAAGTATCCCTTCTTGCCCTTGCCCTTCTTGAAACTAGTGGTTTTACTAACCATCAACAATTGATGCTCCTACTTGATTTCTACTTTTGTGGTGTCAAACATCACAAATAGCTTAGGGATCATAAACTCTAACCCTGATATGTTATAGTTCATCATGAAGCTAAGTAGATTGGTGGTAGTGACTTTGGAGAACAATGTCAATCATTATCTTATCTCGAAGATCAACTCCCACTTGATTCAAGCGATTGTAGCGCCCAAACAATTTGAGTGCATGCTCAACGATTGAGATTTTCTCCCTTACTTTGCAGGCAAAGAATCTTCTCAGAGGTCTCATACCTCTCAACAGGGGCATGAGTCTAAAATCCTAATTTCAGCTCTTGGAACATCTCATATGTTCCATGACGTTCAAAATGTCTTGGGCGCCTCAATTCTAAGATGCTAAGCATTACTCACTGAACTATCACGTAGTCATCAAAAAACGTGTATGTCCGATGTTTGCAACATCTAGAGAGAACGCTCAGGGGTAGCATACCGGGCGGTGCATTAAGGACATAAGCCTTCTGTGCAGCAATGAGGACAATCCTCACTTTGCGGACCCAGTCCGTATAATTGCTACTATCATATTTCAACTAAGTTTTCCCTAGGAACATATCAAAAACAGTAGAGCTACAACACAAGCTACAACATAATTTGCAAAGACATTTTGACTATGTTCATGATAATAAGTTCAATTAATCATATTACTTAAGAACTACCACTCAAATTGACATCCCCTAGCCATTCGAGTGACACATGATCCAAATTCACCAACTCATGTCCGATCATCACATGAGTTGAGTTGGCTTCAATGGTGAACATATCTTTGTTAATCATATCTACTATATGACTCATGTTCGACCTTTTGGTATCTTGTGTTCCGAGGCCATGTCTTTGCATGCTAGGCTCGCCAAGTTTAACCCGAGTGTTCCGCATGTGCGAAACTGTCTTGCACCCATTGTATGTGAACGTAGAGTCTATCACACACGATCATCACGTGGTGTCTCGAAATGACGAACTGTCATTATGGTGAACACTCGGGGAGAACACAATTTTATCTTGAAATTTTAGTGAGGATCGCCTTATAATGCTACGGTCGTCCTAAGCAAAATAAGGTTCACTGAAAAAGGAGTAACATCACTGCAAATCATAAGTGACATGATATGGCCATGTTCTTGTACTTCTTGATCTCCATCACCAAAGCACCGACATGATCTCCATCATCACCGACATAATACCATGATCTCCATCATCATGATGCCATTGAGGTTGTTGCGCCAACTATGATTGTACTACTATTGCTACCTCTTAGCGATAAAGTAAAGCATCACCAAACACAAAATATTTAAAGACAACCCTATGGCTCCTGTCGGTTCCCGTAGCATCGACATGAAAGTCGATATTTAACTATTACAACATGATCATCTCATGCATCAAATATATCACATCATGTCATTAGCCATATCACATCACATACATACCCTGCAAAAACAAGTTAGACGTCCTCTAATTTGTTGTTGCATGTTTTACATGGCTGCTACGGGTATCTAGCAAGAACGATTCTTACCTACGCAAAACCACAACTGTGATACACAAGTAGCTATTTAACCTTCTCCAAGGACCGTCTTTGTCAAATCCGATTCAACTAAAGTAGGAGAAACAGACACCCGCCAGCAATCTTAATGCAACAAGTTGCATGTGAGTCGATGGAACCGGTCTCTCGTAAACGTACGAGTAAGGTTGGTATGGGCCGCTTCATCCAACAGTACCGCCGAATCAAGAAATATTAAGGAGGGAAGTAATCTGAATATCAAAGCGCACAAACTCTTTTGTGTTCTACTTGAGATGTCATCTACGCATAGACCTAGCTCATGATGCCACTGGTAGGGAACGTTCCATGGGAAACAAAAAATTTCATACGTGCATACAAGATCTATCCTTGGTGATGAGCATCTACGAGAGGAGAGATTGGATCCACATACCCTTGTAGATCTCTAAGTGGAAGCGTTAATCCAGTTGATGTAGTGGTATGTCTCCGTGATCCAATCACAATCCATCTAAGGAACTCCCGATCAAGCACCGAACAGACGACATCTCCGCGTTCAGCACATGTATAGCTCGAAGACGTCTCCGCCTCCTCGATCCAGCAAGCAAGGGTGGAGTAGTAGATGAGTTCTCCGGCAACACGATGGCGTGGTGGCGGTTGTGGTGGTGCTATCCCGGCAGGCCTACGCCTAGCGCTATCGAAACCGCAAAAGGAGGAGAAAACGATCTAGGGAGAGAGAGGGGCGCTAAGGGCTTCGTGTTTGATCTTGGTGCGCCCCCTCCTCTCTCTATATATAGGTGGAGGGATGTGGGGAACAACCCCTCCAAGCCCTAGGGCGCAGCCAAGGGGAGAGGATGTGGAATCCTAGTCCCCTTCCTTCCCTTCCAGACAAAGGTGGACTTTCCACCTTTCCCAACTGCATGGGCCTTGAGGGACTTGTGAGCTTGGCCCAATAAGGCCATGACGTCTCCCCTGAGCCCATGCAAATACTTGGGACATGGTGGAACCCTTGTTGGGCCTTCGGACTCCTCTGAATGTTTCAGGAACTTTCTAGAAGCTTCCCGGTAGAATATCGGAAAAACCTGAAACTTTTCTCGTAGCCAAAATATGACTTCCCATATATAAATCTTTACTTTCAGACCATTACGGAGCTCCTCGTGACGTCCGAGATCTCATCCTAGACTCCGAACAACTTTTGGTTACTACCACACATAACTCATTAATACCAAATTGTTACGAAACCTTAAGTGTGCAGACCCTAAGGGTTCGAGAACTATGCAGACATGACTGAGACACTCTCCGGTAAATAACCAATAACAAGACCTGGTTGCCCATATTGGCTCCTACATATTCTACGAAGATCTTTATCAGTCGAACCAGGATGTCAAGTATTCAATCAATCCCGTATACTATAACCTTTGTCTATCGGTATGTTAGTTGTCTGAGATTCGATCGTCGGTATCTCCATACCTAGTTCAATTTCTTTACCGGCAAGTCACTTTACTCGTTCTGTAATACAAGAACTCGCGACTAACTCTGTAGTCACATTGCTTGCAAGATTCTTGTGATGTTGTATTACCGAGTGGGTCCTAGAGATACCTCTTCATCATACGGAGTGACAAATCCCAGTCTCGATTCACGCCAACCCAATAGACACCCTCGAAGATACCTGTAGAGCACATTTATAGTCACCCAGTTACGTTGTGCGTTTGATACACACAAGGCCTTTTTCCGGTGTCCGGGATTTGCATGATCTCATGGTCATAGGAACAAATACTTGACATGAAGAAAACAATTGCAATAAGCTGACGATCATATGCTACGTTCATAGTTTGGGTCTTGTCCATCACATGATTCTCCTAATGATGTGATCCTATTATCAAACGACATCTCATGTCTATGGTCCGGAAACCTTGACCATCTTTGATCAACGAGCTAGCCATTCAGAGGCTCACTAGGGAGAATGTGTTATCTATGTATCCACACTTGTATTTGAGTTTCCAATTAATACAATTCTAGCATGGATAATAAATGACTATCATGAACAAGGAGATATAATAATAACCAATTTATTATTGCCTCTAGGGCATATGTACAACACTTGCTTCTGGTATCTTTCATGTTCTTCATAGTGAAAATTTGATATCCTCAAGTGAACACAACAAATAGAGCTATGCTACCCGCCAACGGCGCGAGAAAATAGTCTTGAGAACCCACAAGTATAAGGGATCGCAATAGTATTTACAAGTAGTAGTACACCCTAATTTATTGATTCCACACAAGGGGAGCCAAATAATATTTATTTTTCTTAGGAGTTGATTTGTCAATTCAACCACACGTGAGATTTCCTTCTGCAACAAAAGTTTAATAGCAGTCAAAATAGTAGTACCAATAGTAGCACTAACAACAGTAGCTTTGTAGTGATTATAACAAAAGTAGCAGCAATAATATGAGTCGTACGTCTAAACTGTGGGCGTTTGGATCAATGATGGATATGTATATTGGATAACATTCATCATGTAAAAGTTACATACTAGAGCAACACAGAACTAGCTCTAATTCATAAATGTAATAAGAACTCTCTATATAGTCATACATGCTTATAATAAGAACTTGCATGTCATCTTTTTTCCAACTCTCCCGTGGCACGGGGTCCATAAGCAAACTAAGGGATATTAAGGCCTCATTTTAATAGAGAACTAGAACACAACATTAACACTTAGTGAATGCATAAACTCCATTAACTACGGTAATCACCGGAAAGAATCCCAATTATCGTCAGCTTGGGGTATGCAGATCATGAAACATAATAGGTGCATACAACTTGCAATATAGAAATATACACCCCCGATGGTGAGCATCATGCGGGTGTTTATGGAGAAGGGTTGGTGATGATGACAACGATGAATTCCCCTCTCGAGAGCCCTAAACGAACTCCAGACTTGCCCTATCGAGGAAGAATAGGAGGTAGATGCGGCTCTGTCTTGTAAAACGAAATGAAATCTTCTATCCTATTATTTCTCTAGAAATAGGAATTTATATGCCTAGAATTAGGGTCGGTGGACCAACTGTGGGTTTCCCAGGGTAACAGGGCATTCTCTAGGGGGGTGGACGCGCTTGTTGCCTTGGGAGCAGCTAGTGGCCGCCTTCGATGGATCTTGCTCTAGTGTTTTTATATATTCTTGAAAAATTCTTCAATTTTTTTGTCCAATTCCGAGAACTTTCATTTGTGCACAAAATCAACACCATGGCAGTTCTGCTGATAACAGTGTTAGTCTGGATTAGTTTCACTCAAATCATGCAAATTAGAGTCCAAAACAAGGGCAAAAGTGTTTGGAAAAGTTGATATGTTGGGCCACAACTTTCATAACCCCCTGATCCATTCTCTTTTAATATGATGCCCTTCAGCAAAAAAATGCGGGCGCAGCATACGAGCGTATGATTCAAACATGTGTGGAGCCCTAGATCAGCAAAACAAATCAAGGCATATGTATATGACGTGGTTGTCAAAACTAGGCGGGGTGACCAAAAAATTTTCAATAACCTTAGAGCATATAATATAAAGCTCAATCCGGAGAAGTGCATCTGCGGCGTGCGATCAGACAAGTTGCTCGTCTTTATTGTTTTCCATAGAGGAACAGAGGCAAACCCTGATAAGATCCAACCTCTTGCCCGGCATGAAGTCCCTACAGAACTAAAACATTTCCAAAGCCTAGCATGCTGCATTACTGCCCTAATTAATTTCATCTCCCGACTAGGATAAAAAGCCCTATTTCTATACAAATTGCTTAAGCAGACCAAAAAAATCAAATCGAGGTGGCTACGAGATTGGAGGAAATCAAAGAACTTATTGCTACCAACCCCGTATTAGCCGCCGCCCGGAGCTGGTGAGCCAATGTTGTTATACATCTCAGCAACAAGCCAACTCGTTACCGCAGTCCTCGTTGTCGAACGCGAGGTCGAGGGACATAAACTTCAGGTGAATGTCATGTATACTACGTTTGCGAGGTACTTACCCCATGTAAAACTACTGAGCCTCATTACCCCAGGATAGCCTATGCAGTCTTTGTGGCATCTCGAAAACTATGTCACTACTTTCAAGAGTGCTCAATTATGGTGGCCTTGGAAGTACCACTCAATGATATAATAAAAAACTATGATGCCATAGGTAGAATTGTGAAATGGACAGCTGAGCTCCTGCCTTTCAAAATCACATATTTTCCACACTGGTTATTAAGTCACAAGTATTGGTGAATTCCTTAGCAGAACGGATGAAAGTCGAGCTCCCTAGAAGGCACAACACTTAATCTCATTGCATAATATACTTCGATGGCTCCAAAATGCTAGCTATCTCAGGAGGAGGAGTGGTCCCCACATCGCCAACTCGTGATAATGTGAGGTACGTGCCACAAATCATGTACAATGATTCTAATAATGCAACTGAATACAAAGCACGGGTGCATGGGCTTCGGATGTCCGTTTCTATGGGAATCCAGTGCCTCGAGGTCCAAGGAGATTCCAATCTTGCTATCTCTTAGGTTAACATACAAATTGATGCAAAGCATCCAAATATGATGGCTTATGTCAACGCAGTCTTAACGATTTTGGCCGGATTCGAGTGTCTAGAATTACGCCATGTCCCTAGAGACAACAATCAAGCTACTAATATTCTTGCGAGGATGGGCGTTAATTGTGACCCAGTTCTAGAGAACACCTTTCTTCAGCGATTATTCAAACCATCGGTAACCTAGAAAGAAGGAGATCAGACAGTCAAACACACTGATATTTGAAGAGTCACCCCTCTGGCTATTGAGCAAGATGAAAAAATAATTGGGGCCTCAGAAATTGAAGAGACCTTGGCTCATGAGATCACCGCCATAATCGTGCCATGGACCATGCATCTCCTTGCATAAGTAAAAAAACAAGGAGCTACCCGAGGATCAAACGAATGTGATCACCCATAAGTGCAGGGGATTGTTTGTAGACTTTCCGATAAATAAGAGTGTCATACCCAGCGTGGAGCTAAAGGTACAATGAATATTCTCTCAAGTTCTATCGACCACCGATATAAATTTACGCGCAAGAATGTTCACTTTACCTAGTACATGAAATAAAACTAGTTTGTAGGTGTAATTGGATAGGTTCGCAAGAAAATAAAGAACACATAAATAAAACTTAGGGGTTGTTTGGACAAAGACCAACTAAGTTAGTTTGATTTAGTAGAGAGCTTTTTGTAACACAGGAGAAGGATTTGTCCCTAGGCAATTGATAACTAGACCGGTCAACGTAGTTGAAATTTTATATGAGGGAGATTCATAAGCTAACACACATTTCATACTTGGATCACATTAACTTATGATTGGAACTTTAGCAAGCATGCGCAACTACTGAAGATCATTAAGGTATACCCAAAGATATCCTTAAGTATAAAATCCCCTTTATCCCATATGCCACAATTCCCTTACTTGTATTTAAGTTTGTGTCACTCTCGCAACCAACTATAGGCGAATCTTGGACATATTGCGACACCCTACAATAGTAATCCCCCATGTGTGTGCGGCGCGGGAGATATTATAAGACAATGCCATAATAAACCATACAACTCAAACTAATCATGATCGTAAATTAACCGTTGGAAAAAATGAATCTACTCAAACATCATAGGATGACAACACATCATCGTTTAATAATATGAAGCATAAAGCACCATATTCAAGTGGAGATTCCGGCAGGAAAAGAAGGGTTACACTACTACATAGAGGGGGAGATAGTTGGTGATAACGACAGTGAAGTTGTTTCTGTCACAATGGTTCCCCCGACAGTGCTCCGGTGCTAGTGGGAGAGACCCCCTCCTTCTTCCTCTTCCTTGGCCTTTTCCCTAGATGGGAGAACGATTTCTCTTCTGGTTCTTGGCCGCCATGGTTCTCGTAGGGGAGGAGCCCCTCCGAGATTGGATCTCTCTCTCTCTCTCTCTCTCCCTCTCTCTCTCTCTCTCTCTCTCTCTCTCTCTCTCTCTCTCTGTTTCTTCTTTTTTTCTGCAACCCTTTCTGGTCAAAAACCAATCTTTTATAGCCGAAGATCCACGACTCCAACTGGGCTGAGATTTTGACACAAGTTGTTTCTCGATAGAAGATTCCTTGTGCTCCAAGGAGAACTCTGACTCACGTATGAGGTGGCCACTAGGGGGAATCCCATGCCCAAGGGGGTAGGGCGTGCCCCCTGCCTTGTGAACGTGTGGGCCTCCTCTTCTATTGATTCTTGTGCCAGGAAATCAAATATATTCCATAAACAATCTCTATAAAATTTATCGTGTTTATACTTTGTTTGATATGGATTTTCTGGAAAATACAAAAACATGCAAAAACATGAACTGACACTCGAACTAGATTAATATGTTAGTCCAGGAAATGATATCAATTGTTGCCAAAACTACGTGAAAATAGAAGGATATTGGAATGAAACAATCAAAAGTTATAGATACAACGGAGACATATCAGCATGCAAGTAGTATCGTTTGACAATACAAAGCATATAAAACCCATGAAGGAGAATTGTATAAACACATTATTACGGGCGTGCTCCAACAGTGTATATCTGAGGGGGAAGGTACATAGCTCCTTTCGGAAATTCACTTCGGCATGGGAGGCCATCATGTCGCACCTTGGAACTTGGTCAGCGAGGCCTTCCGAGTTGGGTTTTATTATCCTACCGCCAGAGTGGATGCTATGGACCTGGTACAAGAATGTATTGGCAGCCAAGATTTCTCTTACGAAAGTCACATGCCTGCTACAACCTTACAAACTATTCCGATCACCTGATCATTTGTGGTCTCGGGTCTTGACATGGTCGACCCGCTTCGAGGAGGGACTAAACGCAAGAATACCTACTAGTAATGGTAGACAAGTTCACAAAGTGGATAGAGGCAAAACCTGTGACCTCGGCAAAAGTAGGGCCGGGGCTAGATTTCATCTCTGGCGTGGTGCACAGTGACGATGCCCCCGATAACATCATTACGGACATTGGTTCCAAATTTACTTCAAAGGAAGTAAAGGCTTGGTGTGCTAACATGGGCATTAAACTTGACTATGCTTTGGTATACCACCCCTAGTCGAATGAAAAGGTCAAATGAGCTAACTTCTAATATTAAGTGGCATCAATCCACGGCTAGTTTGATACTAAAATAAGGGTGATGGTAAGTGGGCGGAGGAGTTTAACTCCATAATATGGGGCTTAGGCTGGTTGTAATGGGTAGTATCATATACTAGTATCATACATATGATACTAGTGTATGATACCACATCCGTACATAGTATTATATGTTAGTACCATAGGATGGTTCATTTATTGCCATGCAAAACACATAGTAGCACATCATTTAATATGATACGGCATCATGATATGATACTCAACCCCCCTCTTTCTTCATTAAATTCTATGTCACTTCATCGAAATTGCTAAGTTGACATGCATGATACTACCTATGTTACTACCATTACGGGCAGCCTTATGCACCATGCCTAATAGATTCATAAAATATACGCCTTTTATGGTTTAGGGGGCTGAGGTCATTATTCCGAGGGATCTCATTAACGACCGAGTACGCAGGTATAAAGAACGGGAGGCCGAGCCCGATATGAAACATGACCTGGATGCCCTTGAGGAAGAGCACGATGTAGCTCGAACATGTTCCACCTCTTATCAACAATTGGCAGGGTGTTATCTTAGCTAGGAGGTCCGAGCAAAGGAGTTTAATGTGGGTGACTTGGTCCTACCACACCATACAAAGAAGCAAAATCATAATTTATCACTTAAACAGGAGGGGACATTTATAATTGACAAGGTACTCACCTGAGGAGCATATTTCATTCGAGATTCTAAGGACAGCCTACTAGATCTGAACCCATGGAATGTTGTTGGGCTTCGACATTTCTACGGTTAAATAGAAGTATTCCCTTTTGAAATTCATTTGCTATAAGCTATCATCGGCTAGTTAGTTAAAATCACTTCTCTCTCATAATGACATTAAATCAATTTATTGGGCATACTATTAATATATTTTCTTTCATTGTGCTTCTTTGATAAACTTATAAAGGCTTAGCAAAGCTTTGTCGAATATATATATATATATATGTATATATATATATACATATATATATATAGAAACTCTATTCATCACCCAGGGTTCATAATAGTTTATTCTTCACCCGAGATAATCTTATGATAAATTTACGAATAAATTACATTCGGAATACAAATATTACATTTATATTGAATCACTATGTAAAATTTTAAAAAAGAAAAAACAAAAATATAGGTCACAAGACTAGTAAAAATTGAATTTATTGTACTTTTTAAAATATTTTTGTATGTTCGTAATTTTACGTGACATAAAATATTTTTACGTTGATTATATATTTTTATGGTTTATTTTTGCGTATGAAATAAGACAAAATTTACGGAACAAAAAATTACGATGAATTAATGTTAAAATAGAAGGGGGTGAAGAATAACTATTCCTCATCCACGATGACGAATAGCGCGACCATATATATATAAAATTGAAGTTGGAGTTACCAAAGTTTGGGGAGTCGGTTTCGATTGACGTATTCATATAAATATCTATACCTAATAATAAAGTGGCTATTGCTTCCGTCGGAAAACCCACTGCGGCATTTTTATAAAAATGTCCCTGTAATTTTTGTTATTCAACTCGTGCTCCATCATTTATCTGCAACGTAAAAGGAAAAAACGATTCGCTGCAAAAATTATACCCGTACGCATCGCCTCCTCCCGTCGACCCTGGGCCACTCTGGACTGTGTCCAGGCCGCCGCCACACCACTCGCCGTCGCGGTCGACCTCAACCGACGCCGCGGTCGACCTCAACCGCCACCGCGGTCGACCTCAACCCACCCGCCTCCGCGGCCGTACCTCTCCCTGCTCACTGCCCCCGTTGCGGCGCTCGAGCGCATCGCGTCGACCCTGGTCCATCCTGGCCTATACCCAGGCCGCTGCCACACCACTCGCCGCCGCGGCCGACCTCAACCACCACTGCTGTCAATCTCAACCCACTCGCCTCCGCGGCCGTACCTCTGCCCGCTTGCTGCCCCCGTTTCGGCGCTCGAGCACAGCTTCTGGATCAAATCAACGCGACAGCTACAGTGACTGGGGATGATGCGTCTGCTCGATGCAGAACGGCGGCGGCGCGCGGATAAGGCGCGGCGGAGAGAAGTACTTGCAGGTGGAGGCGGGCCTCCATGGCTCACACGGGGAACTCCGAGGTTATGGTGCGGCAACGACGACTCCTTATGGCCAGATAGAGGCGCCTAACCCTTGCTCCCCTCATCGTATCCCCTCCTCCGGCAGGAACTCATCATCTGGTGAGATCCCCTCCCATGCCTCCAACCATGTGCCAAGCACCGGCAAAAAAATTGTTTTGTGAGGATTTGTTTGCTGATGAATGAATGTATTGAATGTAAGATTGCATTGTTGCAGAGACAGACAATGGAACACCACATTCAGTTTGTCATCTCATCCCACATTCTCTACCCCATGAGTTAAATAAGATAACAGTCCATTGATCAATTCACGTAGCCTCTTTGTTTTGCTTTCCTTTTCCCGCTCAATTTCTCATCATGGTGGAATTAACAATGGACGGATTGATTTCTCGATAAAATAGGATAGGACTGACTACATTAGTTAGTTAGCTTATTATTTTAATAAATCAAAATGATTATAAAAAGATTAAAAGCGTGTGGTATTTTTTTTCCCGTTGCAACGCACGGACCCTTTTGCTAGTATATATAAAGAGAGAGAAAGAGAGAGACACACACATATATATATATGTGTGTGTGTGTGTGTCAACAAGCAGTGTTCATCCTCAACCGAGGTGTGTTTACCTTACTTCAGAACACGTTTAAGAGCGTCCAACATACTGCACCAGGGGCTTGTCACAATATTTCTTCAGCATACATATTTGTTATATGCATGCCACCTTCCAACATAAACATTATAAAGCCGTCATATGCATCAATTTGACTTGAGATTTTTTGTCAAGCTGGGTTTCCTGGCTCTAGTGCTTACCCCTTTCATTCCTGACAAGTTTAGCTAAAGGGTAAAGGGAGCATCTCTATGAGTGTTACTTCCGGGTTAACCGGGTTAGTACCTCAGATGGGTGAAGCCGAAAGCTAGCGGTTCTTAGAAAACAATTGGTCGGCAATGAAGAAACTGAAAATTCTTTCCATTTTCAAAGGACCCAGCCAAGGATCTATATCCCCTTTATAAATAAAATCTAGGTACACATGCATGATAAAACGACTTTTAAGTATGTAGATCAATGTTGATTTACGGAATCGTGATTAACATGAAGCCGGAGAAGAGCAACTCATAGAAGAACTACGTTAAATAGTAGGGAAATGTTTCTGGCCCGTGCACCGGCCGAACCATTCGGCCGGCCGCACGCGACCGCACGCGCCCGCTGACTTGGCTTTTTCGTTTAAATTGTTGCAACCAGCGTCATATTTTCTGCTAGCGTTTTTTTGCTACATTTGTTCAATAAAAAGCTGCATATACGTTTGGTTGCAACTCCAGTTCGTCGGATTTTTCGTTACAATCGATGCTTTTTACTTTTTCTACAACCGTGTTAATTTTCGCTAAAACCGGTATTATTTTTTGCTGCAACCGTTCACTAAAAAAGTTGCACGGTCATGTTGATATTTGTTACAACCGGCGTTTGACTTTGCTACCACACACCATCAACTTCGTTTATTTTGCTACGATCACGTAGATATTTTTTTGGTACAAATTTTATTTTTTGTTGCAACCGTTAAAAAAATTACTGCATCGCGTCGAAATTTGCTGCATCAGGAGAAAAAATGTTGCATGGAGATCTAACGGTGAGGACGCGCGGGGTCGGTGGATCGTGCGGTCCGCGCGCGGCCGGCCGAAAGTTTCGGCCGGCGCGCCGGTGCAGAGCACTGGCCTAAATAGTAATATCACATAACTCTCCACAAGACGTTTGTTTTGACCTTCATGGCCGGATTGCCTTGTCCCTTTCAAAGTGTTGCCCCACTGACCACTGCTTCGGTCGAAAAGAGGAACACTCCTCGGCTCCTTGCCGAGGAGGTTGAAGCATATGGATGGTTAACAATGTATACAACACAGACTTGAGTACAACAAATGAAATGACATACATAATCAAGGGAGCAGACCTGCTCACATAACCGAGCAACCGACATCACATTTTCATAATTTAAGTTGGTAGGTATCTCCTTCCGGTCAGCTCCCTTGGAGTCGACCCTTGCAACCTTCTCGGTGTCCATGAGGGTATAGCGTGTCTTCACCATTTCCACGCTTCTCGAGCACATTCCTGACACACAGACACTTTCCACGCTTGAAAATGGTGTCGAGCTCCTTTAGGCCTCGTTTGGCACAAGGGGGTTGGAGGGGTTCAGAGGGGATAATCCCCGCAGGGAAAGAAAACCCCAAAATTCCCCTAGAGTTCATTTGATACAAAGGGTTTGTGATGTACAAACCCCTCTGAACCACCAAAATCCCTCTCAGTTCACAGGGTTTTGAAGCATCTAGGGGGGACTAGTGGAACTCGTGCAATGGGGATTCAAGGGGATTGGGTGGAAGAGGAAGATTCACCAAATCCCTTGAAATCCCCACCTCCTTGGGGGATTGAAAACCACTTGTGTTAAACAAGGCCTTAGGCTTTGTTTGGTAGAAGTGGATTGGGGAGGTTTGGGGAGGAGGGGATTTGAGTGGATTTGGTGAATCCCTTCCTTCCACCCAATCCTCTCAAATCCTCGGGGCTTTGCTTCCACCAGTCCCTCGAGGAGGGTCCTGAAACACATGGAGAGGAAGGGATTGAAGGGGAACGAAGGGGATTCAGCTAAGCAAACCCCTCTTACCAAATGGGCGCCCGACGTTGTGTGAGGTTTCTGATCCTTCCGGGAATTTTCCTCTTGAAACCTCCTGAATCCCCATGCCATTTCATGAATTTCCTTGGTTTGATCGTGAGATGTGGCTAGTTGAGCCTGTCATCTTTTAATTCCTAGTGCTTGCCGCTCCTTCTAGGCCTTGAGCTGATTGTATTATTCATTTCGTTTAGTGAGAATGTGGTGGCGTTCTAGTTGTTTCACTTTAACATATCGTATGGCTTCTCACGCGTGCTTTAGTTCCTTCTCAAGCTGACCTATGGTTTCTGCTACTATTAAAACAGACTTAGCTGAACAAGCATGTAGAAAATATGTTCTGCACCTAAACTGCGTTAGAAGCACTTACCAAGCTTACCGTGGCGCTAAACTTGGTTTTTGACAACTCCAGCTCTTTTACAAGTTTTTTATTCTCTTGCCAATAGATCTGGATTAAGAAGAGAGGTTCAGTTTATTAGCAAAATACATATCCTTAAGAGCAACTCTAGCAGACCCCGCATCCCGCCCCGACCCGGAAAATAACCGTCAAAATGCGGGTCGGGGCGGGAAAACCTGTCCGATCAAACCCCGCATCTCGCCCCGGTCCGCACATATTTTTGCGGGGCACAGCAAAATCTTGGCCCCAACCCGCGTATTCACGGGTTTCCACCTCGTCGTTGCGGTGCCCCGCATATGAGCGAAAGCGGTTGATGGGGGGACATTTCAGCCCTTCGCTTTTCCCCACCAAAGCATATTCCGCGAATATGCTATTTTACGGGTCCGTTTGGGCGGTATGCATCTGTGCCAGCCCGAGCCAGCCCACAAAAGCTGTTTTACACGAACTGCAAACACGTTTTACGGGCCGGACGAATGCGGGGTCTGCTAGAGTTGCTCTAAGTCGGTCACTCATTTCCAAATTAAGCGCTGGAGGGATACTGGGCTTCGCTCTCCTGAAAATCAAGAAACTTAATACGTAAAACTTGTCGATCCCCATGTAGGGTATAACTATACAACTCGTGTCTTGGGGGCTACTCGGATTCATGCTATTTTTTGCAGCCGAGGGTCCTTGGACATGTCCATGCTTTGGAACATGACATCCGATAGCTCATGTTTTCTTCTCTCATAAGCGACCATTAGTTCCTCTCAAAGACCACTATGCTCGTTAAAGCATTTGTAATGACCGCGGAAAAAATACATGAAGACGTGTGGCCAATTGATACGTCTCCAACGTATCTATAATTTTTGATGGTTTTATTCTATTATTTTGTCAAACTTTGGATGTTTTGTATGCCTTTTATATCTTTTTTGGGACTAACTTATTAACTCAGTGCCAAGTGCCAGCTCCTATTTTTTCCGTGTTTTTGACCCTTTTCGGAGGAGGATTTTAAACGGAGTCCAAACGGAACGAAACTTCCAAAAAGATTTTTTCAGAAACAGAAGACGATCGGGGAACTTGAGAACCAAGGTAGGGGCCACCAGGGACCCCACAAGCCGCCTAGCCGCGGCCAGGGGGGTGGCCTGCGCCTCCCAGACTTGTGGGCTCCCTGCGCCTCCTCTACCCTAGGTCTTTCGCCTATATATTCCCAAAAATTCCAGAAAAAATCAGGAGATCATCGAAAGTACTTTTCCGTCGCCGCAAGCTTCTGTCTCCGCAAGATCCCATCTCGGGCACGTTCTGGTGCACTGCCGGAGGGGGGATTCGGATACGGAGGGCTTCTTCATCAACACCATGACCTCTCCGATGATGTGAGAGTAGTTCACCATAGACCTACGGGTCCGTAGCTAGTAGCTAGATAGCTTCTTCTCTCTCTTGGATCTTCAATACAAAGTTCTCCATCATCTTCATGGAGATCTATCTGATGTAATCTTCTTTTGCGGTGTGTTTGTCGAGATCTGATGAATTGTAGATTTATGATCAGATTATCTATGAATATTATTTGTGTTTCTTTTGATATCTTATATGCATGATTTCATATCCTTGTAATTCTCATCGAGTTGTGGGTTTTGTTTGGCCAACTTGATCTATGATTCTTGCAATGGGAGAAGTGCTTGGTTTTGGGTTCATACCGTGCAGTGACCTCACCCAGTGGGTAGCGAGGTACGTATCGTGTTGTTGCCATCAAGGGTGAAAAGATGGGGTTTTCATCATTGGTTTGAGTTTATCCCTCTACATTATGTCATCTTGCTTAAGGCATTACTTTGTTCGTCATGAACTCAATACACTAGATGAATGCTGGATAGCGGTCGATGTGTGGAGTTATAGTAGTAGATGCAAAAAGTATCGGTCTACTTGTCTCGGACGTGATGCCTATATGTATGATCATTACCTTAGATATCGTCATGACTTTGCGCGGTTCTATCAATTGCTCGACAGTAATTTGTTCACCCACCGTAATATTTGCTATTTTGAGAGAAGCCTCTAGTGAAAACTATGGCCCCCGGGTCTACTTCACACCATATTTTCAGCCTTACTCTTTTACTTTGTTGCACTTTCCGCCTTCAGATCTCACTTTGCAATCAATCTTGAAGGGATTGGTAACCCCTTTATAGCGTTGGGTGCAAGCTCTTTTGTGTTTGCGCAGGTACTCTGGACTTGACGAGATTCTCCTACTGGATTGATACCTTGGTTCTCAAACTGGGGGAAATACTTAGTGCTCCTGTGCTACCCTTTCCTCTCCAAGGGAAAAACCAACGCAAGCAAGTCTCCGTCAACGTGTCAATTTCTGGCGCTGTTATTTGGGAAGTAGCACTAATACGTCCACTTCATCCTTAAGACCCACTCGAGCAGCTCTGCTACAAGCGTCTATGGATTTGGGAGCATTAAACTCTTGATCAGTAAAGGCAGGATGTTCCAAGGACACCTTACTCCCCTGATGACGCATTAAACTTACAACCTCGGAGGAGGTCACCGAATACACCGGCGAGGACTCCGCTTGGGGGTCTCCTTGGGGCACTTCGGGCGAAGGCGGTTGTTGTGAGTCTGTCTTCGAAATAGGAATGTATGTGTCTAGGTCGTGAGACATTTGCAGCAGGCGTGAATATGTTGCATGCAGGACATAGAGTTGAGTTTTAAAAAGAAGCGACATATTAATTGCAAAATATATATTTTGAGAAGGACACTTAAAGCATGGTTAATAATACAACCAACAATCGGTTATAAAAAGTTGCGATGTCATATAAAGCCAACCTAATAGCCGGCATATACAATAGTAAATTTTAGATGTGTACTACTTTAGTAATAGTTGGCCAACCTTACAATCTCACAAAGTGTCTTGGGTCTCGTGCTGCAGCTCGCCACTCACCAAGAGCCCGCTTCTCTTCTCTCTCCTCATATCTCTCCTCCAACTAAGCAAGGATATAATATTTCAATTCTTATAGCCTACTTATGTCAATTTACGCGGAAGTGATGGGAGGAACAATGGTTATGATGGCTTGCTGCCTAGTTGTGTCAACCCCGAATGGATACCTTTGAAGGGTCTGGTTACTTTTGCGACGCTTGGAGCGACGGACCTTCTCGGGAGGAGTTAAAGTGCTAGTCTTCTGAGTCGTAGGGTCGACAGGTCATTTTCATGACGGAGCACACGGGGCACTCACCTTAGAGGAGAGTAGCTCTTGGGGAATGATACGTCTCCAACGTATCTACTTTTTCAAACTCTTTTGCCCGTGTTTTGGACTCTAATTTGCATGATTTGAATGGAACTAACCCGGACTGACGCTAATTTTAGCAGAATTTCCTTAGTTTTATTTTTTGCAGAAATAAAAGTTCTCGGATGGACCTGAAAATTTATGGAGAATATTTTTGGAATTAATAAAAAATACTGGCGAAATAATCTACCGGCGAGGGGCCACCCCGTGTCCACAAGCCTGCAGGGCGCGCCCCTTGGCTTGTGGGGACCGTGTAGCTGCACCAACCTTGTTTCCACTCCTATATATTAATCTCCAGAGAGAAACAAATCAGAGAGAAGAGTTCATCGTGTATAACGATACGGAGCCGGCGCCACCTCCTGTTCTTCCTGGGAAGGGCAGATCTGGAGTCTGATTTGGGCTCCGGAGAGGGGAAACCGACGTCGTCGTCATCACCAACCATCCTTCATCACCAATTTCATGATGCTCTCCATCGTTCATGAGTAATTCCATCGTAGGCTTGCTGGACGGTGATGGGTTGCACAAGATCTATCATGTAATTGAGTTAGTTTTGTTAGGGTTTGATCCCTAGTATCCATTATGTTCTTAGATTGATGTTGCCATGACTTTGCTTTGCTTAATGCTTGTCACTAGGGCCCGAGTGCCATGATTTCAGATCTGAACCTATAATGTTTTCATGAATATATATGTGTTCTTGATCCTATGTTGCAAGTTATAGAAACCTATTACGAGTTATGATCCGCATCCCCCAAGGTGACAATAAGTGGGATTCTTTCCGGTGATTACCGTAGTTTGAGGAGTTCATGTATTCACTAAGTGCTAATGCTTTGGTCCGGTTCTCTATTCAAAGGAGGTCTTAATATCCCTTAGTTTCCATTAGGACCCCGCTGCCACGGGAGGGTAGGACAAAATATGTCATGCAAGTTCTTATCCATATGCACGTATAACTATATATGGAATACATGCCTACATTACATTGATAAATTGGAGCTAGTTCGGTATCACCCTATGTTATGACTGTTGCGTGATGAATTCCATCCGACATAATTATCCATCACTCATGCATTGCCTACGAGCTTTCCACATATTGATCATTGCTCAGTTACTTTTCCGTTGCTAATGTTACGATCGCCACAAAACTGCTACTATCACGTTTGCCACCGTTACCGTTACTTCCATAGTACTTTGGTACTAAATAATTTCCTGCAGATATTAAGTATTTCAAGTGTGGTTGAATTAACAACTCATCTGCTAATACTCGAGAATATTCTTTGCCCCCCTTGTTTCGAATAAATAAATTAGGGTTGAATACTCTACCCTCGAAAGTTGTTGCAATCCCCTATACTTGTGAGTTATCAAGATCTTTTTCTCACGCCATTGCCGGGAGTATAACTTTATTCTGTGAGTCACTTGGAATTTATATCTATTGATCACTATGAAGAATCTGAAAGACGCTAAAACCAAGATCTACCCCTCAACTATGAGGGCATGTAAGGAACTACCATCTTGCTCTGCACTTGATTCACCGTCTGTTATGAGTAAATTTGCGACAACACCACCTGCTACTGAATTTGATTTGTCGCAAGTAATTGATGATGCTACTTATGCTATGCATGATGCTTATGATGATACTTTTCTTGATACTACTGTGCCACTTGGTGAATTTCTTGATGAACAAATTGCTAGAGTGAATGCTGAAACTTATAATATTGCTGAATCTGATGAAACTGAACACTATGATTCACCTGCTAGACCTTGCTCTCCTAGATATGAATTGCCTAATATACCTGAGGGTTACTTTATGGAAGGAGAAGTATCTAGGGAATTTCTTGCTTGTAAGGATAGAGATGATCTTAATAAATTGCTATGCAAGTGGAAGGAAAAATCTTTGAATGCTAGAATGCAATATGATCCCAAGTTTGCTACTTCTCCTATCTGTTTTACTCATAAGGATTATGAATTCTCGGTCGATCATGAGTTAATTACTTTGGTAGAATCTGATCCTTTTTATGGTTATGAATCTAAAACTGTTGTGGCACACCTTACTAAATTGAATGACATAGCCACCCTATTTACTCATGAGAAAAAAATCGCTATTACTTTATTCTCAAGCTGTTTTCGTTCTCATTAAAGGGTGATGCTAAGATATGGTTTAATTCTCTTGCTCCTGGTTGTGTGCGTAGTCCCCAGGATATGACTTACTACTTCTCAAAAATATTTTCCTACCCAAGAAAGAAGCCGCCTTGCAGGAAATATTTAACTTTGTGCAAATTGAAGAAGAGAGTCTCCCACAAGCTTGGGGGAGGCTCTTCCAGTTACTTAATGCCTTGCCTGATCACCCTCTTAATAAAAATGATATACTTGATATCTTATATAAAGGACTAACTGATGCTTCTATGGACCACCTAGATAGTTGTGCTGGTTTTGATTTCAGGGAACAAAATGTTGAACAAGCTGAACTACTATTGAATAATATGTTGAGCAATGATAATGATTGGACTATTCCCGAACCTCCTCGAAAACCAACTCCGAAGAAAAGAAGTATTCTATTCCTCAGTCCTGAAGATATGCAAGAGGAAAAGAAATCGATGAAAGAAAATGGTATTAAAGTTGAAGATGTTAAGAATTTACCACCTATTGAAGAAATGCATGGTCTTGATAACCCGACACAGGTAGTAGAGGTAAATTCTCTTCGTAGATTTGATGAAGGTGTTATTCCTTATAATAAGTATGCTAGCCAATGCTTGGACGAATTTGATAACTTTGTTGCTAAACAAGAATTTCAAT